>NW_020171981.1:3258229-3269761 GCF_003031525.2 Neophocaena asiaeorientalis asiaeorientalis
TGTTATGTATCATCAAAAAAGACGGGAGGTCAGTATACTAATTATTAACAGTGACATGTTTAGAATTACTGATTATTTTTATTTTCTTAATGCTCATCTAAATTTTCTGAATTCCCTACATTGATCAAGTAATACTTTTATAATCAGAAACCTCCTTACCTTAAACCTTATTTTTTAAAATGAGTAGCACAAGAACCATACAGCTTCTAGATAAAGTACAGAAGAGTATCTTTGTGACCTTGAAGGAAGCAAAGATTTCTCAGCAGGACACAAAAAGCACTAGCCATAAAAGAAAAAATTGAAAACTTGGACTTCATCAAAATTATAAATATTTACTCATCACAAGACATCACTGGGACTTCCCTGGTGGCACAGTGGTTAAGAGTCTGCCTGCCAATGCAGGGGACACGGGCTTAATCCCTGGCCTGGGAAGATCCCACATGCTGCGGAGCAACTAAGCCTGTGCTCTAGAGCCCTGGAGCCACAATTACTGAAGCCCGTGCGCCCTAAAGCTATGCTCCACAACAAGAGAAGCCACCGCAATGAGAAGGCCGCGCACCACAATGAAGAGTAGCCCCCACTTGCCGCTCTTAGAGAAAGCCCAGGCGCAGCAGAAAAGACCCAACGCAGCCACAAAAAAAAAAGACATCACTAGGAAAATGGTAGACAAATGATAGACTGGGAAAACAGTTTTCATTTTACATATACATGACCAAGGATTCATATCCAGATAATTTAAGGCGTGCCTATAAATTAACAACAACAAGTTGAGCTACCCAATTAAAAAATGGGCGAAAGACTTGAAAAGATGCCTCACAAAAAAAGAGATATAAATGGCCAATAAGCCATGAAAAGTGCTTGTAGTAAATGCTATGATGTGCCACTCTGATTCTCCTTTTGGAACGAGGGACTTACTCCTCAGCTGTTGGAAAGGCTGCCAGCAGACAGCTTTCAATCAGTCCACTTCAGTGATTGCCTCTGCTGAAGAGCCCTGACTTGCCCAAGGTCAAAGCTTATACACACATTCACACACAATGAATTGCTCTAGGCACTAAGTAAATGTTTAATAAACAAGAGGCTCTTCTCGCAGTGGTCTACATCCAGTGACTAATCAACATGGGGGTACAAAAGCCCAGCCACTTGTCCAAACTCAGAACATTTTTGACGGCTCATCCCAGTTTCAGCGCTTTCTGTAAGGTCAGCTGAGGCCTCTGACACTACATTGTATAATAGCTCAACTTCCCTTGCTCAATCATGCTCTGCCTCTTCTCTTCCACAGATGTTGAGCCCAAGTGCACTCCCTAAAAAACCTCCTGCCAACTAATCTCCCAGTGAGTCTGCTTCCAAGGGAATTCAACCTGTGACGATGCTCAACATCAGTAATCATCAGAAAAATGCAAATTAAAACCATAAGGAGATGCCATTTTACATCCACTAGGAGGGCTAAAAAAAGACAACACCAAATGTTGGTGAAGATGTGGAAAAACTGGAACCCTCATATAATGCTGGTGGGAGTGCAAAAAGATACCACCATGTTGGAGAATTGTTTGGCTATTTCTTATAAAATTAAATATATATTTAACCCGTGACACAGCAATTCCATTCTTAAGTATGTAGCCAAGAGAAATGAAGACATATTTGTATAAAATTGAACAAGAATACTCATAGGTAGCCTTAGTTATAGTAGCCCCAAACTGGAAATAATACAAATGTCTATCAATAAGAGAAGGAATAAATAAATTACAGTATAGTCCTACCATACTACTCAGCACTATAAAGGAATGGAGTACTGATACACACAGCATGTGTAGATTAAAAACATTATGTTGGGGCTTCCCTGGTAGCGCAGTGGTTAAGAATCCGCCTGCCAATGCAGGGCACATGGGTTCAAGCCCTGGTCTGGGAAAATCCCACATGCCGCGGAGCAACTAAGCCCGTGCACCACAACTACTGAGTCTGTGCTCTAGAGCCCACGAGCCACAACTACTGAAGCCCGCGTGCCTAGAGCCCGTGCTCCACAACAAGAGAAGCCACTGCAATGAGAAGCCCACGCACCGCAACGAACAGTAGCCCCTGCTCGCTGCAACTAGAGGAAAGCCCACGTGCAGCAACGAAGACCCAACGCAGCCAAAAATAAAAACAAATAAATAAATTTAAAACCAAACAAAATTATGTTGTATAAAGCCACACATGTACACACACATACACCCCCCCCACACACACACACACAACACATACTAAAAGATTCCATTGACGTGAAGTACAGGAACAGGTGAAACAAATCTACAGTGACAGAAATCAGAAAGTAGTTGGGTTGCTCGGGTGAAGTGAGGGCAGGAATGGGGATTGACTGAAAAGGCCATGAGGAAACTTTCTGGGGTGATGAAAATATTCTATATCTTGTTTTGACTGGTAGTTACACAGTGGTTACAATTGTCAATATGCATTGACCTGAACATTTAAGATTTCTCCATTTTCATTGTATGAAAATTATATTTCAGTCAAAGCTTATACACACATACACACACAATGAATTGCTCTAGGCACTAAGTAAATGTTTAATAAACAAGTGAAGAGGAGATGACTTTTCTAAAGAACCCAATTATTAATAATTATGGAAAAGACTTCCCTTTTCTGAGTTATAGTAAAATGTGATTCTCGTGGGATATTCTTTGATTAAAACTCTGAATATTTATTCTTCACAGTGGTGTTTTTCCCTTCCGCATTAAAATGGTTAAGCTTTGATCTCTCCCAAAATGGCAGAATCAGGTCTGTAATGTCTGGCTGCATCATTTGCAGGTGAGTGGAAATGCTAAGAGGATATTAAGATAGTAACAGTGGTGAGAGAAAGAAATAAAAAACCATCATTGGTTTCCCAGTGCGGTAGATGAGCATTTGGCTGCGATTCCACATAATCGTGCCAACATCACTCTCAAAGCAATTTCTCTTATAAAATATGGCACAATCGCCACCCTATTTTGAACATGGGTATTTAATCTCAGAAAAACTATTTAAAGTATTTGAAATATTTGAAGAGACAAGTTGATTTTTATGGGGCTGGTTGATATCAACCTATGCTGTTTTCCACTAAAGTTAATACCCTGGGGGATATGAAAATTAGAAGAAGAGAGTCAGAGAATCCTTTTAGGGGTTTCATAACCTAAAAAACTAAACATGACAGAATGCCAATGACTCTCAAGAGAAAGATTTTGTGTAAACACACAAAGCTACTTTAAAATTCCCTTTAATAAAATCAAACAGTTCAAAAACCATTGTCTGCCATCTTCAAAATCTGAAAGACTACTTGGTGGAGTTGCCAGATTTAACAGAATCTTCAATTAAATTTGAATTTCAGATAAACAATGAATAGATTTTAGTATAAGTATCCCCCCAAATATTGCATATTTTAGTATTAGCAGGTCCCATGAAATATTTGAAACATATTTATACTAATAAACAATTTATTTAAAAAAATTTGTTGTTTATCTGGAAATCAAATTTAACTAGGCGTCCTGTACTTTATCTGGCAACCCTAGTACTGGGGAGGGTTATTTGGCCTCCTCTGCAGAACATGAGGCCCCACCTGGCTGATGAGAATGTGCCTTTAGGGTTACCACATGGAATTACAAGGTTAGCAATGGTCATGGTTAAAGGAAAAGAACTGAACCTTTCTTCTGCTCCATGGATTTCTACTCTCTCTTTCACACTGAAGAAATACTGTGAAAAGCATTTCAATGTATTTCTAATTATTTAGAGTGGTAATGGATTAGTTGTACTAAATAAAGAGTATGCTTCATTTGGATCTCTAGGGTTTGTTTGCGTAGGGGCTAAGAGCCTAGGATTAACCGTATGGATTTATGAACCTAGAGAACTTGTTTCTCTTGCTAGGTTTGCTAGTCCTAGTGAGGAATGAACAGACCTGGTTTTCTAAAGCAGTTGGAAGACTTCGAAGTTGCTGCACGCAAATATTTTCTAATGAAGTTATTCCCACCACCTCTTTCACTAAAGGATTACCCACATTGTTCTGGTTTTATAGGAATTGTTACTGTGGCAGATCTCCCTATTTGTCAGATCTCATCCTCTTTAATGGAGGCTGGAGTACTAGTACTCCAGAGGTAGGTTGAAAACAGCAACGTTGCTCTGAGTCTGTTTTGAACGCTCATGGAGGGAGCATTCTTTCTAGCAGCAGCTGATGCTCTGCAGCGTGGGATTCTATTACCTTCATTTGAGCTGCCTGGTTATTCTAGCAATCAGATCTTTCTGTCTCCTTCCTGTTACCTGGCCTTGACACCAGCTATCATGTGCCCACTTTGCCTTGACTCTGAGGCCCACAATTCTTCTTTCATTTTCTTTAAACTCATATGCCAGAATATTGGAATTTCTAGGACATTTACATGGCTATGACAACAGTGGAGAATATTTGAAATCAGGACTGTCCAGTAAAATCTAGGGCATGTAGTCCCCCTAATATTTCAACACTTGTCCTCTGACAGTTACTTAGGACAGCATGGGTATTTGGAAAGGAGACAGGACTGGGAATCAGAAATTCTTCTCTTCATGGCTTTTGTCACTGCTTTGCAGTTAATTTTAGGCAAATTACTGCATCTATCTCTGTCACTTTCTGATCCTTTTTATTTGAAACCCCTTATAAAAATAATAAAAAAGAACAAAGCAAAAGGAACTCACTTTCAACTTACTCTGCCTATCCTTAAAATTTAAGTTTGAATCCTAGTGTTTTAATACAGCATATTGGGCTTCTCTGTCCATTTACCATGAGGGTGGGGAAAGTTAGGGAAAACTAAGGCCTTAAAGACTTTACCATTTAATTTTAACTTCTTGTTTAGGAGGATAAAATGAGTGTCTGCTTTCAGGAGTGTAATTTGTAAACTTCAAGTCTGAACCCAAGCTGGATAGAACTATAGTATTCTAATTCCCGGAAAAAATAAAAGGGGCTTGTAAACTAAAGAAAGTGATTTACTCTGTCAGACAGTAAGAATAGCACAATCTGTAAAACAATGTCTCCTTTTTCTCTTTTCTACCTTTTCAATTCCTTTGATCCTGTCAGCCTCCCCTCCACATATGATATCCTCTTAAATTGAGATAAGATAGTGATGAATCATGTTAGTAAAAGTACATAGGGCCAAACAAAGATGTCATATTTTGGCATCACTTGGCACTGAGACACATCAGGACAGGGCAGAAAGAGTTCAGGATTTCCTGATGCAAAGTTCCTAAAACTGTGGTTCCCACTAAGTGGTTAATGTAGTTTTGGGGCAAGAAAAATACAAATTTCTCCTGAATGTTGGAATTATGCCTTTTTGCCTAAGAGTTTTGTCTTTTTTTTTTTGGCCTGCCCTAATTCCTGATGTCAGGTCCCCAGGGTATCTGTGCTCTGCCTCATTCTCAGTGAATGTATATTTTATACAGTGTGATCACACTTTGAACTAAAATAGACCATATCTAGAAATCTGCTGGTACAGCTTCCCAAGGACTAAAGAATATGAACAGTTGGAATTGTTTTTTGTGTCTGTGGCTTCTTCTTGAGTCAATTCACAATACAGAGATGTTACCCTCTAGATTTTATTTCGGAAAAAAACTGCATCAGATCCCAAAGGCTAGCCTCCATACCAAGACTATTTTCCTAGTAAATGCAGAATATCTGCAAAGGAAAGGGGCCTAGATGCCTACTTTTCAGTCTCTCTTCAGCTCTGGCATTATTTTTTTTATTGAGGACAAGATAACTTTCAGTTCAGTCCTGTGCGTAAGCAGGCCACAAGCCAATTTCTAGTTCCCCCTATGCTTTTCAAGTGTTTATTAATCTTGACTCCAATGCAAATCCTGTAGGGAGGCTGGCAGCAGCAGATTTTCATCCTCAGTTATTTAAGATGTGGCTAAAACTTCAAAGGCAAATTGCTCTCATAAAATCACATCCTGTAAGACGTGATTTCACCAGGTTGGCAGGCCTTAGTGTTTTGAGTATCTTTTCTTCACCCCACCCTTAACCTAGGGTTGGACAGAGGTGAGATTATTCTCTTTGCTAGGTATGGGGTCAGGTCTTGAAGGAAGACTAATTCTGATGTAAATTATTTCTTGTCAGGGATTTAAAATAGAAATAGAGCCAAGGGTGGAGAAACTGAGGCTATCTGACTGTTGCCAAGTTGCTGAGACTAATCCTTTTGGCTACTTCACTGGTCTGGTTCAACCTAAGCCCTCACTATTTTTTTTTTGGATTTGAAGTCAAGGCAACACCATTGCTAAGTTAATTCCAGCATGCCAGCTCCAGAACACTGTAACCTTTAAAGTATTGGGATTCCGTGGGAAATATAGCAGCATTCCAGAGACCCACGCATCAGACACAGACATATGCATTCTTCCCTGCAGCAGGGGGCGTTGGCCTTACTCCCTAAGTGATGTCCTCAGGAGTCCAGCAGCTGATCCTTCATAAGAGGACAGGGTCAAACAGGCTCATCTCAACTTGAAGATCACCAGCAAAGGGCCTGGGTTTAGTCATGTAGCTGCCCAGTCACTTGGGATTGGTAAATAATCCTGGAGTAGTAGTAGTAAAAAAGGAAGCAGAAGTACTGAAAAAAGGGGCGGGGGGAGGGTCTAGAAAGGAAGTAAGACAGGTGGAAATGCATGACTTTTTCAACTTCCTGATGTAAAGATCCAAGAGAAATAAAACTCTTTCCGAATCTGAGGACCTTTCTTTGGCTATATTTGGATGTATATAATGTCATATTGCCACTCTCAAATAAATAAATAAATGAACACATACAGATATATACACACATACATATATCACCTGTTACATCAAATATAGTTATTATCCATCAGTATAGTATACATTTTATTTTATTATTATTTTTTGCGGTACGCAGGCCTCTCACTGCTGTGGCCTCTCCCGTTGCGGAGCACAGGCTCCGTACGCGCAGGCTCACCGGCCATGGCTCACGGGTCCAGCCGCTCCGCGGCATGTGGGACCTTCCCGAACCGGGGCACGAACCCGTGTCCCCTGCGTCGGCAGGCGGACTCTCAACCACTGCGCCACCAGGGAAGCCCAGTATACATTTTAAATAAAGCATATGGAATTAATCTACTCTCTTTCATGAAGAACACAGGATGGGTAGGCAACATTCCATCTACTCCCCACATTTCCAACGGTCATTCCAACAGCCATTTTAAGTTAGAGAAAAGAGTGAAGCTGGGATCTCATGGCATCAGCTTCCTATGGATTACTCTCCAACTTTTTGTCTCCCTGGTTTTTGGAACCCCTTCACCATCTTCCACAGGTAAGACTCATGTTAGTGGAACTGGAGTTACACGCTTGAAACTGACGTTGAAGGCTATAATTTCTAAGTGAGTCTAAATAGTAACAGTAATGCTTTGTTTTCATCTAATGTGGTGGGTTTTATAATGGCCTCCCAAACTCTTCGACCTGTTTCTCTTCCCCTTTCAATGTTCCATGGCCAGTGTGTCTCGCCTTTCTGCCTGAATATTTTGGCTTCCTAACCCGATTCCTTTATATTCTCTTTGCTTTGAAACATCTCCTTCAATTTCTTACATTTGCTCTATACAGTTGACCCTTGAACAGCATGGAGGTTAGGGGCACTGACCACTCCCTCCAGTCAAAAAAAAAAATCCATGTATAACTTTACAGTCAGTCTCTGCATCTGAGGATTCAATCAACCACAGATCATGTAGTCCTATAGTTTGTATTTTATTGAAAAAAACCCATGTATAAGTGGACTCGTGCAGTCCAAACCTGTGTTGTTCAAGGACCAAATGTATATCCTTTACTCCAACTTTTTATCTACAACTCATGCTGTGAAGATCATTCTGATATTAAGCACATGACAGGACTTCCCTGGTGGCATAGTGAGAATTTGCCTGCTAATGCAGGGGACACGGGTTCGATCCCTGGTCTGGGAAGATCCCACATGCCACGGAGCAAATAAGCCTGTGCACCACAACTATTGAGCCTGCGAACCACAATTACTGAGCCTGCGCACCACAACTACTGAGCCTGCGCACCACAACTGCTGAAGCCCACGCGCCTAGAGCCCGTGCTCTGCAACAAGAGAAGCCACTACACTAGGTCCGCACGCCGCAACGAAGAGTAGCCCCCGCTCGCCACAACTAGAGAAAGCCTGCGCACAGCAATGAAGACCCAACGCGGCAAAAACAAAAAACAAAAAAGAACATGACAGACTTCTTTTTTTTAAAAGAAATTCCCAAGCCACAAGTAAAATAATAATACTTTTCTTTGAGAAGAGTATGTATTATGCACTTATCTGCTTTACAAATGTGGAAACTGAAGCAGGGAAATTATAAGACTTGCTCTAGGTCATATATAAAAACTGGGACTATGTCCTCAGACTCTCAGACTAGTGCTTTAAAACTAAAGACAAAAGGGACTAAGATCAAAATGAATTTGATTAGTTTTTTTTCTTTCTTTTTATTGAAGGATACAACTTGCATAGGTTTTTTTCATTTGCAGATTTTCAAGGGCTTTGTTAAACAGAGAAGCCGAGGAGGAATCTGTTAGAAGTACTGCTAATGACCTTGAGATATTGCTGACTTCCCTACTCTTTCTGAAGCCCCATTGGAGGGAAATTAATTTCCAAGAGTCTTAAACTTAATTTAAACTATGCCAGAGAAGACTGCCTGGAGCATATGTTAGCTCCTTAGTCTTCTTAATGGGAACTATATGCTACCTTCCATTCCCCTATCCCAAGTAGGCCTGGGTTCAATCTTGATTTGCTGCATTGGAACCTCGTGGGTCATGGGACTAGGGATGTGGCCAAGTAAGATTCTCCTCTTTATTACTGTTGCCATGAAGTCTATGGCCCTGGTAGGTTTTTTGTTTTGTTTTTTAAAACATTTCTGTGATTTTATAAAAGAGCTTGCTTCTAGCCTTAGGTTCACATAGGTTCTCTGTGGAGCACATAGCTTGTATACAAAGGAAAGGCTACAGACTGGGTAAAATACTCTCTCTTGGTCAGTTGGCTAGTTGGGTCAATAAAAATTGAGATGTACTTTGTGCAGGGCTCAGTACTGACAGTTACAAAAGAATAAGAAGTCAAGCTTTTGCTAGTAGTACATCTTAAAAAGATATCCATATAAGACAAATTAAAAATACAATTACAGAAAAACAGAACAAGTCCAAATAAGTCAGCAAAAGCCAGTACTTGATGGGAAATGGGTTACAGTTGGGTGGAGTTAGTCAATGAGGACTTTCTGGAAGAGGTGAGTTTTGAAGGAAGGGAGGGGCATGGGTTTGCGAAGAAGGATGAGGAGGCCTTTCCTAGCAATATTGCATGAGCAATGGTAGAGAAGAGAGTGAGCAAGCCCTAAGGACCAAGTGGTAAACAGCTTAGCTTGCTGAGACTGGAGAATCTATGTTAAAGGGTAAGGAGAAACAAGTCGGAGAAAATGGTAAGGACAGTGCATGAAGAGCCTTAAATGGTTATATATCAAATTTGCTTTAACAGAAAAGAGGGAGCCTCAAAGGTTCTTGCATAATAAAACTAACTTTTTAAGAAGCTGAGGTACAGATGAATTAGAATAAAACAAAACTGGAGAAGTAGAAAATAGGGGAGATGCTGCAAAATTTTCCAGGAGAGAAAAAAAATGGCTGGGTCCTAATGCCAGCTCTGCCATTTATTAGCTATATGACCTTGGGCAAGTCACTAAATCTCTGTGTGCCTGTTTTCTCATCTGTAAAATGGGGATAATGGTGTCCACCTAACAGAATTGTTGAATGGATTAAATGAATTAATACATGAAAAGTGTTTAGTAAGCACTCAATATATTAGTATGCAATTATTAATTACATTATTAATATATTAGTATTATATTATTATTTTATGACCAAAAAGTGGGCATAGAAATGCATCCATGTAACAAAAGGCCCCATCTCACATCTTACTTTGAAATGATTGCAGCTTTTCAGTCTGTTCTAAAAGGTATGTAGGATTCAGAGGATAGGAGGGCAGGCCTAGTGTCCGAGACTGTGCTGATCGATATAATAGCACTAGTCACATGGGGCTGTTGAAAACTCAAAATGTGCCTAGTCAAAACTGAGATGTGCTGTAAATACACACTGGATTTCAAAGCCTTATTATGGAAAAAAAAATCATATACATTTATCTTTTTGGCCACCCAGCTTGCGGGAACTCAGTTCCCCCACCTGGGATTGAATCCAGACGGTGGCAGTGAAAGCCCAGAATCCTAACCACTAGGCCACCAGGGAACTCCCTCATTAAAACTTTTTTGTTGATTGCATGTTGAAATGATAATATTTTGGATATATGGGGTTAAATAAGATGTATCAGTTTCACCTTTTTCTCTCTTTTTTTGAATTTAAAGTTACTTAGCTGGCTTGCATTATATATATATATATATATATATATATTTTAAAATAAATTTATTTATTTTTGTCTGTGTTGGGTCTTTGTCGCGGCGAGCAGGGGCTACTCTTAGTTGGGGTGTGCGGGCTTCTCACTGCCATGGCTTTTCTTGTTGCGGGACGTGGGCTGTAGGTGGGTGGGCTCAGTAGTTGTGGCTCGCGGGCTCTAGAGCGCAGGCTCAGTAGTTGTGGTGCACGGGCTTAGTTGCTCCGCGGCATGTGGGATCTTCCCAGACCAGGGATCGAACCCGTGTCCCCTGCACTGGCACGCGGACTCCCAACCACTGCGCCACCAGGGAAGTCCCTTGCATTATATTTCTATTGAACAATAGTGGTCCAGTACAACTTTCAGAACTGAGTTTTAAAAATTAAGCAGTTCTACATGAGAAGGTTCTATAAAGGAATATGGGGAATTATAGATAAAATCTCCTTGTCCTTGACACTTTAAAATATATATTTAAATATACACACATTTATATGTAATTAATATATATTTATATTAAAAAATATATATACCTCAATTTGCGAGATACCTACAAAACTGAGGGAGCCACAGCTAATTTACCTTTAGAGAGGCCACAATTGGTAAAAGGTCTTTTATTTTATTATTATTATTTTTTTTGGCCCCACCACGAGGCTTGCGTGATCTTAGTTCCCCAACCAGGAATCTAACCTAGGCCCTAGCAGTGAGAGCACAGAATCCTAACCACTGGACCGGCAGGGAATACCCAGGTCTTCTATTTTTTTAAAAAAAGCAGAAACAAAGACGAAAACAGAAAAAAGGTGAAGCACATCTTACTTTTGAACATTAAATCGTGAAAACAAAAATCTTCTAATTTCTGAAATCACACCCTCAAAGGTCCAAATCTTATTGGTTTAAGTAACCTGAATTATTAAAGGTTTTCTGACAAAATTTTTCATATCATCCCCTGAAGTTACTACTTAAAATAACAGAAATAATTACGGCCAAAGAGCCTCCCATCAGGGTTTTCTGCTGGTCTGGAGGTAAAAATCTAGTTTGGGGTTTTGCTCTTAATTGATATTTCAACAATTTGCCTGACTGCACTGACCAACTACATAGGCTTCTATTTCCAAAGACAGCCCGGGGGTTAGCGGGGTGGGGG
>NW_020171981.1:3269780-3279543 GCF_003031525.2 Neophocaena asiaeorientalis asiaeorientalis
GCCCGGCCCGTGTGCCCCTCGGGGCCAGCACACCTGTGTGGAGCCTCCCCCAAACCCCGGCCCTTCCGGGCTTGGTCTTGGTCTGGGAGAGGCTGGAGGGTGTTGGGGAGGCCAGAGGGGTCATCGGAGTCCATGCGTAGCCTCCTGACTCAGTTCTTTTCTCTCGTTCTCCCTACGCCCCATGGAGGACACATTGGAAGGGGCAGTCATCTGGGACTCTGGCTGCCGCGCGTTAGCCAGGAGGGGAGATTCTAGAAGGGAGAAGAGGGTGAGAAGGAGAATGTTAATCCCGGGCAGCCTTGCTGAGTTCTCCCCGCCTGCTCCGGCCCAGGGGCTGGGTTTCTAAGATGATCCGCCCCCTCCCCCTTCTTTCCCTCAAGTGACAGTGCAGCATTGACTTTGTTCTCTCCTAACCTCTAAAGAAGCTGAAGGAGGACCCCCATCTCCGCCTTTCCTTCCATCTTCTTAGCTTTGCAGCCTTTAAAGCAGGTGAATTTATTGCTACAGCGATGGTTGCTTAGCAGTACCCTCCTCTGAAAGAAGCTATTGGTTTTAGCATACCACCGGTGAAAATATTCCATTACTCTTCATTGCAGTTTTTGGTGAATCATGCTCCCCCCGCCCCTCCCCCCGCAGATTATCTAAAGTATTGTTTGATTTTGGAGATCATTAGTATTGATGCCCTACAAAGATCTAGAACAATAGACATTTGTGATACCATGTTATATGATGTATTATGTGAAGTCTGTAATGAAAAATGGGAACTGTTTAGTAGTTACCTTTAAAACGAATGATGGTAAATACATTTTGTTTCATTTCTTTTTCTACTGCAGTCAGGGGGAAAAAATTAGTAGGCCTCAACCTTAAAGATTAGGGTGTATGTAGCAGCGAAATGAAAGAAATGTAGACTAGTGTAGCGTTCGAATGAATCGAAAGTTGGCAGTTGTTTTTGAAAGCCAAGTACTCAGATTGAAAATATGTCTAAAAGTGTAGAATTAAAAAGTATACTGTCAGATTTGGAGTGCTTGTACGAAAGCATGAGGGCTCTGTTGTCTGGCTGCATCAAAAGGCAAAACTTACCCCTGTGAAAGTCAGGTGATTTAAAAATTTTCCATTAAGAATATGAATCAGAATGAGTGCATCTTGGGTCTAAATTAGAATTTGAGAGGGTTATTTGGGAGAGACTGTCTATTTAAGCCAAGTGACTAGAGTGTTTGATATATATTGGCTGTGGGCAGATGGGAGGGATTGTAAACAGTAGTGTGTCTTGTGACTTGGCAGACCTGCGGGAAGAAGGACCTAGCAATGAATGAGTTTGCATTATGTGCAAAGACTAACATTAAAAAAAAAAATCATTTGTTTCTTTACCCCAATAGTTGGTGTACCCCATAATGCATTCATAATTTTGAGGGGTATACATATTTAGGGAAAAGTTTCAGAAAAAATATTATCAATAATAAAGATTTTCAAATGATTATTTTATTGGGAGATTATAGTTTTATTTGTGTTATGGTATGACAACAAGCAGTGACATGCTTGTCCTTACCCCTTTTCTACTTGCTTTTGGAAAGAAATGAGAAATAGTTGGTGGACTGGTTTGGGCCAATGAAGGAGCATGTGGTAATGTACTAGGTATTAGCAGGGACTCATTAATTTGATACAAGGAAATAAATGAATCTTTTTTTTTTTTTTGTAACATTAAGTTTTCAAAGCTTTTCAGAAAATTTTTTTCAGGCAAGGTGGCAACACAAATGAAAGATGGCATGATACAGAATTCTAACAGGTTTTATTAAAGGATGATTGGACTTTTTAATTGTATGCTTTGCCACCTTTGGAAGTGTAAAAAGGAGTTAACATTAGTAAAAAGTTAACATTAGTAGTAAAAAGCATATATTGATGTTTTTGAAATGCATAGATTGGAGCAATAAGTTTAACTTGTGGCATTAGGTGGTATCTGATTGTGGAAATATAAAAATGTGGACAAAATTATATCTCTAGAAGCCTAGATTGATAATTGCTATTGTGTCAGTTCGCTAACAGTTTGGAATTACATTGCACGGAGTATGCAAGTTGCTTGGTTGCTTTAGTTGCAAAATTTTATGATAAGCTCAGAGTATTTGTACAGGTTACATATTAGAAACTGAGTGGATTTTTAACCTGGTCTGGGGTGTGGACTCCTGGGGAAGATGAAAATTAGTCAATGTGCAGTGATTTAAAAGTAGTTGTCTTTTACGTAAGTGAGTGTGGTCTAATTCAGCAGGTTTTGAAAATGTGTTATCATGGGCCTAGAAAAATGGGACATTCCCTTTCCTCTCCTTTTACATTAGGATATTCGAGAGGAACAGACTTCGTAGCTATTTAAAATTCTGACTCTCTTGCTTTGTGGATAATTAATTTAAAAACAGATTACAAGTTTATGTGAGTGGCTATAGTTCCTGGTTATGAGTGTATAGTGGTTTATACAGTAATTCTCTTATGGAAATATTTCACCTGTGCCAGAGAAATTAACTTTATCCTTCAATGCCAGAAGTCAGGATATACTAAACAATCCCTGGCCTCCGCCAACAAAATATTCATGATGGTGATGACTAAATTGGCACGTAGAGGAGAGTTACACATACAGTAGATTGTTTGGCAGGCTACAACTTGGCACCTAAATGGATGTTATTGTCACCCTGTGTTATGGAATTTTCTGCCCAAATTTTGCAGATATTCTATGCAGTCATTTTAGTAGTTTTTTATTACTTAAAACAGATAAAGTTAATTAATTTGTACAGCATCGTGCTAGATCACTAAATGGTCTTAAATTAAATTTGAAAGATTGGTCATAAGGAATTGAATTTGTTCAGATTTTCTATTCTGTTTCTTGAAATGTATCAATGAGGAAACACCTGGGTATAAGAAACTTTTGTATGGTAAGTTGTATCCAGTATCATCTGGCATTGAATTTTGCAGTGAATTTTCCAGATAAATGAAGCTTACCCTTTGAGGCACTCAGACTTTAAAAAATATGTAAATATTTTGATGGAAATGTTTATCTTTTTAAGCTCCATAATTCCTCATAATCTAGGTTTCTTTCTTTTCTTCTTTTTCTAAATACTGGACAGCATTCTAACATGTCCTTGATACTTATAACCGTAGATTACCCAAAACTGTGTACTATAATTTATTAGTTTCATATCTTTTCTTTAAAGTTTGTTTTCCTTACTCTCAGGTTATTACTTGCTGCTTGTTGTGCCTTGTTGCTCCCTATTGTGCAATTTCTTACCTCTTCTGTTTTACTGAACTTGATCTGAAGAGGTCTAAGTAACCAAATAAACAAGCGTGTTTGAGCTTAAAATTTTTTTCTAAGTGAGGGTTTGATGGATTCTCTTCTGAGTGTAGGGTATGAGCTTTACTGTATGGACTTTGAATCATCTATTCTGGCTTCCATAAAGGCTTTTTTTTTTTTTTTTTAAACTTCCTGGTTCTTGATAATTGATATTGTCCAATACAACAATACAACCTGGATAAATGCAGTCTTGAGTAGTAAATTATCTATGAAACTTCTCTGAACTTTGCTACATACATGAGCCTGTTCTTATTGTAAAGTAAATCTTATTCTAATCTGTATTTGAGTCAGTGGCAAAGGACTGAGTCTTCAGATAGCTGTTTTGTTGTTAACTGAGATTAGTTGTCTAGATCTTGGAGATTCCATTTTGAACACCATACAAGTATGTAGCTCTCAGTTTATTTGGCCACATGTAATCACTTTAAAATTTTATTTTAAATTAGGAAACATTTTAAATACAGAGAAAGTAACCACCACCCAGATTTAGCAGATATTAATGTTTTGCCACATTTGTTTTAGCGTGTACATGATGTTTTTTGGAAAATAAAACGTCACAGAAACCACTAAAGTTCATTTCCATCTCTTCTCACCCTCACCCTGAGAGGTAAATTCTCTTTTTTGGTAGGTGTTATTCCTATGTATAGTTTTAAAGTTTTAGGGTGTACAAAAGTAGCTACAAACAATAAATAGTAATGTTCTGTATGTTTCTGTGTTTATGTGTTATGTTTGACTTTCTGCAGCTTGCCCTTTTTAATGTCTCTTTTGTTAGAAAACTCAGCTCAATTTGTGTTTACTAATTATTTGCTCCTTATTGTCTTTAGAAATTATAGCCCTATTCCACAAAGGCAATGATTATTACAAAATTTTAATGATGAAATCGCTTTTTAGGCAAAGTGACTCAGGCTTCAGACTGACTGGTATTTAGAATTATCACACTGGAGATTTCCTTTTACTAAAATCTCAGGATTTTAGCAATCAGAAAAAAACCCTTTTGAGCCTTTCTAGTACATGTAATGTGTATTCCTGAGTGATTGTAGTAAAGACTTATTCAGGAAAAAAATTGTCTCAGATTGCTGCTTTCGTAGCTCTTAGGAAACTTCCATTGTAAAATTGTTACCAATGGTCAAGCTGTCTCTTCAGTAGAACCATTACTTAACATTTGGTTCAGTTGAAGTACAGTCTGTATGGGACTCCAAGAAGACTTAACTAACCCTGGGTTTGAATCAAAGAAAGGATATGCTAACGTTCCATTCATTAATAGCACCAAATGGAAAAGTTGAAAATAAGCTTGTCATCAACACAATTTATATGCCAGTTTTAATATTCTGCTTCTATTTTAAGTTTGGAAAGTGAAGATTTTTTTTTAAAGGATTAAAAAAAATAAATTTATTATTTATTTATTTATATTTTATTTTTGGCTGTGTTGGGTCTTCGTTGCTGCGCGTGGGCTTTCTCTAGTTGTGGTGAGTGGGGGCTACTCTTCATGGCGGTGCGTGGGCTTCTCATTGCAGTGGCTTCTCTTGTTGCAGAGCATGGGCTCTAGGTGCATGGGGTTCAGTAGTTGCGGCATGTGGGCTCAATAGTTGTGGCTTGCGGGCTCCAGAGCACAGGCTCACTAGTTGTGGCACACAGGCTTAGCTGCTCCACGGCATGTGGGATCTTCCTGGACCAGGGCTCGAACCTGTGTCCTCTGCATTGGCAGGCGGATTCTTAACCACTGCGCCACCAGGGAAGTCCAGTGAAGATGATAATGCTGAAATTCCTTTGATTTATTACCTGTTTTTTTTTTAAATTAAAGTATAGTTGACTTACATTATTACCTGTATTTTTGACAGTGGAACATACAGGTAGTATTCAATAACATGATGATGTTACTGTGTGAGAAATCATATTGAATTATTAGGTCAGTGCTCTTGTTGGGAAAGCATCAAAAAGATCAGTGTGGTGGTTGAGTACTTAAGCATACGCTTAAGTCCACGCGGATATTTTAAATTACATTACTTGGTTGGTACATAGAGTATGCTGATATCCAATATAAGATATAATATGTGCTATATAATACAGCACATAGTTCTTAAATTTTATAGCATTTTGATTAGGTACTTTATAGACTGTTAGGTGCACATTTAGTCTTGGTCTCTGTGCACGGGTTTTTTTTTTAAATTTATTTATTTTATTTATTTATTTTTGGCTGTGTTGGCTCTTCATTGCTCTGCGCCAGCTTTCTCTAGTTGCCTCCAGTGGGGGGCTACTCTTCGTTGAGGTGTGCAGGCTTCTCATTTAGGTGGCTTCTCTTGTTGAGGAGCATGGGCTCTAGGCACGTGAACTTCAGTAGTTGTGGCATGTGGGCTCAGTAGTTGTGGCTTGTGGCTCTAGAGTGCAGGCTCAGTAGTTGTGGCGCACAGGCTTAGTTGCTCCGCGGCATGTGGGATCTTCCTGGACCAGTGATTGAACTCGTGTCCCCTGCGTTGGCAGGTGGATTCTTAACCGCTGTGCCACCAGAAAAGCCCTCTGTACATGTGTCTTAATAATGTCATCTATTAAGTGATTACTATGTATCAGGCACTAAGTGGTAAAAGCCCTTTCTATGGATTATCCTGTTGTTTTAAAATGCATCTCTAGGGGCTTCCCTGGTGGTCCAGTGGTTAAGACTCTACGCTTCCACTGCAGGGAGCACAGGTTTGATCCCTTGTCGGGGAAGTTCTGCATGCCGCGAGGTGTGGCCAAAAAAAAAAAAATCTCTAATATGAGACAGAATATACTGTCTGTTTTTTAAAGTTTGAGTGGAGTTCTATTATTAAGATAAGTATTTTTGTTCCTTTAGTTCTCCCCTTCCACCCTTCCAGAAATGGTAATACCCTGAAAAAAAGAATTAATTGGGCTTCCTTGGTGGCGCAGTGGTTGAGAGTCCGCCTGCCAATGCAGGGGACACGGGTTCGTGCCCCAGTCCGGGAAGATCCCACATGCCGCAGAGTGGCTAGGCCTGTGAGTCATGGCCGCTGAGCCTGCGCGTCCAGAGCCTGTACTCCACAATGGGAGAGGCCACAAGAGTGAGAGGCCCGCGTACCACACACAAAAAAAAAGAATTGCTGTTCAACAAGCAGCTTAATTCATTAGTATAAACAGGTGGGTTTTCCCTAAACCCAGGAGGAATTGGAATGTACTTGTAACTAGATGTTGTGCCCTGTACCTTTCCAAAGTTAACGAACACTTTCCCTCAAAATGGTACAATAGTAGTGAGATAAATGTCATTTGGCATATGTAGTATAGTACAGGTATCTTTTTTTTTTTTTTTTTTTTTTGCGGTACGCGGGCCTCTCACTGTTGTGGCCTCTCCCGTTGCGGAGCACAGGCTCCGGACGCGCAGGCTCAGCGGCCATGGCTCACGGGCCTAGCCGCTCCGCGGCATGTGGGATCTTCCTGAACCGGGGCATGAACCCACGTTCCCTGCATCAGCAGGTGGACTCTCAACCACTGTGCCACCAGGGAAGCCCAGTACAGGTATCTTGACATGGTAGATTAACTGCTTGGCTACCATTAAATTCATTGTAGATGTTGGTGGATGAAAATAGGATTGCCTAGGTAAAGATTAAGACATGTAACTAGGGACTTCCCTGGTGGTCCAGTGGTTAAGACTCCATGCTCCCAATGCAGGGGTCCTGGGTTCGATCCCTGGTCAGGGAACTAGATCCCGTGTGCCAGAACTAAGACCTAGCGCAGCCAAATAAATATTTAAAAAAACCAAAACAAAACAACAAACATGTAACTAAGCCACTGTTGATGATTTTGTTGGCATAAATGTCAAACTCTGGAAGGTTTTTATTCATTTTACCCTTTGGAGCACACCCCAGTGCTTCATTTTTGTGTTTCTGAAAATTTTTTAAAAAGTCAGTTTGTGAATAGGCAAAGAGTTGTTCTTTTCTTTTTGTTCAAACATAGTGCTATAAACAGCCAGTTGAGATGTAAAAGTTTTAGTGCTGTTTAGGTATGTTCTGGTGAAGTAAACAGTATGAAGGAATATTATCACTTACAAAAAAACCCCCAAAAAACAAAAACCCAAAAAACTGTTCACTAAGTGGCATTTTTGTTTAGAAACAGGAAGATTTATGAGAAGAATTTTTTTTTTTTAAATGAGCCAAAATAGTTTCACTTTATGTGTTAGAGATTTTGACAGTCTGTTACAGGCTTAATAACATACTATCTGTAATTTAGGTCAGGTAATTTTAGTTTAATATTAATCATGTTTATGTATTGGTTATTAATAAAATAATTACTCTCAGGTATAGCTTTTTCATACAGATTTTATATTACTCTGTGTCCTTACCTAGTTCTGTGGTCCGTTCAGTGACACTCAAGGCACTGTTGGGTTTTGTTTGGTCTATATACAGTGTTTTAGAAAATTTTGAATTAGTTGTCATCAATTAGAAATTGGGAGATTGCACATGAAATCTGAATTTGTGGCTTTTTTGAATTGGAAGATCTGTCAACACTGAGTCTGTTTTTTATTGTATATAGCAATAATTGGTTAGCTCCAAGAAATGTCTACTTCCCCCTTCCTTTACACATAGCTTTCCTTTATGCATAGCCTTCACCTGGCCTACTGTACTCATCTGTTTCATTGGCCTCTGTAGGCATATGTGATTTAGGACATCTGTATTTTTTTTTTTTTTTTTTTTTTTGCGGTATGCGGGCCTCTCACTGTTGTGGCCTCTCGCGTTGCGGAGCACAGGCTCCGGACGCGCAGGCTCAGCGGCCATGGCTCACGGGCCCAGCTGCTCCGCGGCATGTGGGATCTTCCTGGACCGGGGCACGAACCCGTGTCCCCTGCATCGGCAGGCGGACTCTCAACCACTGCGCCACCAGGGAAGCCCAGGACATCTGTATTTTTGTTATTTTAGATTTAGACCATTAAAATGTCTGAAAATGAATTTGAGATTTTGTGTAATGCAACAGTTATAGAAAAACAAGGTTCCAACCAAATGGAAAATGAGCAAGGGTTATGAATGAGCAAGTAGGAGAGGAAAAACTTAAGGGTCAAAAAAGAAAGAAAGAGGGAGGGAGGGAGGGAAGCAGGGGTGGGGGAGGCAGAGGAAGAGAAACAGAAAGGAGAAAGAGAAAGAAAGAGAAAAGAGGTAACTAATATTACTAGTAATCAGAGAAATTCTAATTAAAACAATAATGGAATACCATTTTTTAAAATAAATTTACTTATTTATTATTTATTTTTGGCTGCATTGGGTCTTTGTTGCCGTGCGCAGGCTTTCTCTAGTTGTGGCGAACGGGGGCTACTCTTCCTTGCTGTGTGGAGGCTTCTCATTGTGGTGGCTTCTCTTCTTGCAGATCACAGCTCTAGGGCGCTCGGGCTTCAGTAGTTGCGGCACACGGGCTTAGTTGCTCCATGGCATGTGAGATCTTCCAGGGGTCGAACCTGTGTCCCCTGCATTGGCAGGCATTGGCAGGCGGATTCTTAACCACGGCGCCACCACGGAAGTCCCTGGTATGCCATTTAATACCCAGCAGACTGTCGAAAAATTAAGTTTTTTGGAGGTTGCTGAAACTGGGATTTCTTTATTCTTTGCTTATCGGAGCGTGCATTGAAACTACTCTGGAGGATAATTTTAGCAATTCTTGGTAAAGAAAATGGGTGCACAAGAAGACATGGGCCAAGATGTTTATTATAGTACTCTTTTACATAACAAAAAAGTGGAAATAACCTAACTTCCTTCAGGAAGGAAATGGATAAATAACTGTGGTTTATTTATAGAATGGAATACTACTATGCAGAAGTTAAATTAATGAGTTAGGTTTACATCTATCAGCATTTACCTATCTCAGAAACAATGTTAAATTAAAAAAACAGGTTGCAAAAGGTTATACACACTTTTGATACCACTTGTGTAAGATTAAAAACATTGTTTGCTGATCTTTATATATGTAACAAAAGTACTAAACGTATATGAGAGAGATATACATTAGCCTTAGGATAGTGGTTATCTCTAGGGAATGAGGAAGAGAGGAATGGGCTTTCATTATATCTGTATTTTATTTTTTGGATCTAAATCAAGTAAGACAAAGTCTTAAAAGTTTATTTAATCTTGGTGGTGAGTCATTAGTGTCTGTTATATTCAAAATGTTTCTTCAGGAAAAGAAAAAATTTAGAGAGTGTTTTATGAAGTTCTGACATAGTTTATGATACCAGATTTCTTCCTCTATCCTTACAAAAAGAGGGGACCCTCATGATGGTTTTGATGTGCAGGTTGAAATACACGATTAATTGCAACATATAAGAAATGTTTCCTAATTAAAATTTTTTTGATATTAAAAAGTTTAATTAAGAAGTTGTTTTAGGGCTTCCCTGGTGGCGCAGTGGTTGAGAGTCCGCCTGCCGATTCAGGGGACACGTGTTTGTGCCCTGGTCCGGGAAGATCCCAC
>NW_020171981.1:3279911-3354959 GCF_003031525.2 Neophocaena asiaeorientalis asiaeorientalis
CCCGTGTCCCCTGCATCGGCAGGCGGACTCTCAACCACTGCGCCACCAGGGAAGCCCAGGACATCTGTATTTTTGTTATTTTAGATTTAGACCATTAAAATGTCTGAAAATGAATTTGAGATTTTGTGTAATGCAACAGTTATAGAAAAACAAGGTTCCAACCAAATGGAAAATGAGCAAGGGTTATGAATGAGCAAGTAGGAGAGGAAAAACTTAAGGGTCAAAAAAGAAAGAAAGAGGGAGGGAGGGAGGGAAGCAGGGGTGGGGGAGGCAGAGGAAGAGAAACAGAAAGGAGAAAGAGAAAGAAAGAGAAAAGAGGTAACTAATATTACTAGTAATCAGAGAAATTCTAATTAAAACAATAATGGAATACCATTTTTTAAAATAAATTTACTTATTTATTATTTATTTTTGGCTGCATTGGGTCTTTGTTGCCGTGCGCAGGCTTTCTCTAGTTGTGGCGAACGGGGGCTACTCTTCCTTGCTGTGTGGAGGCTTCTCATTGTGGTGGCTTCTCTTCTTGCAGATCACAGCTCTAGGGCGCTCGGGCTTCAGTAGTTGCGGCACACGGGCTTAGTTGCTCCATGGCATGTGGGATCTTCCAGGGGTCGAACCTGTGTCCCCTGTATTGGCAGGCATTGGCAGGCGGATTCTTAACCACGGCGCCACCACGGAAGTCCCTGGTATGCCATTTAATACCCAGCAGACTGTCGAAAAATTAAGTTTTTTGGAGGTTGCTGAAACTGGGATTTCTTTATTCTTTGCTTATCGGAGCGTGCATTGAAACTACTCTGGAGGATAATTTTAGCAATTCTTGGTAAAGAAAATGGGTGCACAAGAAGACATGGGCCAAGATGTTTATTATAGTACTCTTTTACATAACAAAAAAGTGGAAATAACCTAACTTCCTTCAGGAAGGAAATGGATAAATAACTGTGGTTTATTTATAGAATGGAATACTACTATGCAGAAGTTAAATTAATGAGTTAGGTTTACATCTATCAGCATTTACCTATCTCAGAAACAATGTTAAATTAAAAAAACAGGTTGCAAAAGGTTATACACACTTTTGATACCACTTGTGTAAGATTAAAAACATTGTTTGCTGATCTTTATATATGTAACAAAAGTACTAAACGTATATGAGAGAGATATACATTAGCCTTAGGATAGTGGTTATCTCTAGGGAATGAGGAAGAGAGGAATGGGCTTTCATTATATCTGTATTTTATTTTTTGGATCTAAATCAAGTAAGACAAAGTCTTAAAAGTTTATTTAATCTTGGTGGTGAGTCATTAGTGTCTGTTATATTCAAAATGTTTCTTCAGGAAAAGAAAAAATTTAGAGAGTGTTTTATGAAGTTCTGACATAGTTTATGATACCAGATTTCTTCCTCTATCCTTACAAAAAGAGGGGACCCTCATGATGGTTTTGATGTGCAGGTTGAAATACACGATTAATTGCAACATATAAGAAATGTTTCCTAATTAAAATTTTTTTGATATTAAAAAGTTTAATTAAGAAGTTGTTTTAGGGCTTCCCTGGTGGCGCAGTGGTTGAGAGTCCGCCTGCCGATTCAGGGGACACGTGTTTGTGCCCTGGTCCGGGAAGATCCCACATGCCGCGGAGTGGCTGGCCCGTGAGCCATGGCCGCTGAGCCTGCACGTCCAGAGCCTGTGCTCCGCAACGGGAGAGGCCACAACAGTGAGGGGCCTGCGTACAGCAAAAAAAAAAGAAGTTGTTTTAAATCAAGTTTAAGTAGAAAAAAAAAGGCTTTTATTTAGTTCATTGGTCAGATCTTTGAATTCTGTGAAATACCTAAGTATTTATTATTGCTTTTAATATAATCCAGATATTATAATATCTATTCAGAACTAGTCATTAATTTATACCATTGATGCATATATATTTAGTATTGGTTTAAGTGGTGTTTGGCAAGGGTCCCCAATCCCCGGGCCTCGGACTGGTACCAGTCCGGCCTGTTAGGAACCAGGCTGTACAACAGGAGGTGAGCAGCGGATGAGGGAGTGAAGCTTCATCTGCTGCTCCCCATCGCTCCCATTACCGCCTGAAACCCGCACCCCCCCCATCCATAGAAAAATTGTCTTCCACAAAACCGGTCCCTGGTGCCAAAAAGGTGGGAACCGCTGATGTATGGGTTTTTAAAAATTGCCTGTGACATATTTTAGGCTGAGATGAAGATGTACGTATTATTAACCTAGGCTATTTCTGACATTGCCGATTTTTTTTTTTTTTTTCTCCTTAGGTGAGGCAGGTAACCAATCAGATTGTGATGAATTGTGCTGATATTGACATTATTACAGCTTCATATGTACCAGAAGGAGACGAAGGTAAGCACTGTTTTCCCTTTTAATTTGCTGTCTCTGTGTTTATGTATAATATGTACTTGTATGTGCTTTTGTGTGTGTGTATACATAATATATACACTTGCAAATTAAGATATTAATGTTTGTTACTTTTGAAATAGGAAAATTCTTTAGATGTTCATAGGAGATATTTGAGTAATGTAAGATAAAGGAAATATAACAATTTAAATTCTGCTTCAAACATTAACTTATTTTGTGACCCTAGGCAGATCACATTTCATGAGTGTAAAATAAATATAATACCAATCATGTAAAGCTGAAGAGTTATTTAAAAATTAAGTACTTTGGACATGAAAAGTTTCTCAGGCAGGCTTAGTTCATATGCGGTTTTCTTAAAGTTTTTTTGTTTTCTCTTGAAAAATAGATTAAAATTGAGATAGTGTTACTCATAATTGGGAGAAAAATATTTGCTTTATGAGATCTAATGTGAAGGTTAGAAACTAGATGATGGAGTTAATTACAGGGGAAGAATATGTTTAAAAGAAACATGGTATAGAATGTGAGGGAACTCAATTAGCATCTTTAAAATAAGAAATATTTTGGACCTTGTAATTACAGGAAGAATTAAATTGAATAATCAGTTTTGGCCTGAATTCTTATTCCCACATAAACTGCATTTTAAAAAGTTATCAAGTTTGGTATAAACTCACAAGTGTATTAATATTGGATCTGAATTACTTTTTACTCTTGACTTCTTCACATTCCTTGTTAAAATGGCTTATTGGTTAGCCTCTACTACTCAGACTTTTCCTCTTAGAAAGTCTTCTCATTTGATATAAATTAAGTTAGAAATTTGACCTTTTAATTTACATTTTGTATTGCTATTTCCCTTCTTTACATTATACTGAAAATAAGCATACAAGTAACATTTTAAGGCCTGGCTATATTTATTTTGTGGATTTTTCTTAAAATATCTTGTCCATAGAAAGATTAAAAAATGCAAGTAGCAGTTGAGCATATTATTGCCAAGAAGTACTTATGTTCAGTTGATCATAATTGAGATCAGCTGCTGCCATTTTAAGTTAGAGGAACAGATCCTTCAAATGGACTTTGATTGAGTGCCAACTTTAAAAAAAATTGTTTGGTAAATGAAAGAGAGACTGTTTAATTTCTTTAGCTGAAGAAAAATGGGAGCACCTTAGCTAGGCATATCGAGGCAAGCTTTCTTTGTTGTAGATAGAGAACATTTACATTCAATATAGGGTTTTAAAATGTTGTCAAGTTTAGGTAGGTAGAACTAGTAAAATAAGTGTGTACCCTCCAGCTGGCATGGTTTCAGCTCAGGTTTGTTTTTTTATCCTCCTCTACTGAGATGCCAGGAAAGAATTCAGAGAATTTAAATGTTTGAATATGCATAACTGAATGGTGCCAAGCTCATAATGATCTGAATCTTAAGGAAGCAGCGTTAGTATTCTCAATGAAAATTCATACAGTAGAGAGGATTTGGAGAGTGATTCATATAAAACATTAAATTTTTTTAGATACATAAAATATTTTCTTCAGAACTAGCTAAGGTACACTTCTCAATTTGTTCTCCTATAGCAGTAGGAAATACCTGGAGTCGTGTAAACCCGTTTAATTTTAGAGTATAAAAGAATGGGGAGTTGTATTAATTTCATGTTTTAAGGAGTCAGAACAGATAGATTTGGCCTTCCAGATATATACATAGCTTAATTTTGCCCTTAGATAGAGAAGCATTTCTTGATTTTTATCTTATTAGGAGAGTATAATATTGTTTCTTTAGAAACTAATAGTTGTGAACTTGACTGTCAGCTCCTTCTAGGGCTGTATGCTGGTGACAGGGTGATAAATGGGTTAATAGGAGAGATACCATTTTTTAACCCAGCTAATCTCATCTAGTACCTACTTAGGATTGCCTTCTGGAAGACCGTTTTACATATCTGTAGCCAAAATCTTGGTGCTTTCAGGTAAAATCAGAAAATGATTTGAAGGCGTGAAGTTGTTGCTTCTTTGTGTAAGTTTTTAATTGATGAAAAAGGCCATCTTGTGATATGTGCAGTAACCCAGAAAGATCGATTGGCGTGTGTCTTTTTTAAACTAAAGCACTGCCTTTTAAACAGAAATAATTTATTTTAAAACCTATTTGAAATCTTTGTAATATTTTTTAAAATGAGAAATCAGTAAGAAAAACGGCTGAAAACTGTTTTTTTACTGTTCTGCACTTCAAGGGTTGGTGAAATCATTAGCACTTAAGCCAGTGCAAGGAATGCACCTCCCTACACAGTGCAGGGATTAGTATTGTCATCAGCTTCTGCAAGAGAAATACGAAACTTTTGAGTGCCTGAACTCAGGTCCTGACAGGTAAAGAGTCTTTTAATTTATCATTAATAGTTGATGGCTTGGGCATAACCACATAGAGAATGATCACTTGAAAGTTTTGTACCAACTTTTGCCTTAGTATACTCTGTCAGGTATGTGTTTGCAGAATTAGCTGTGTAAGAAAAAGTTTTTCCATTGGTTACATCATATTTCATGCAGAGTTCTAATATATAGTTTCAGATCCACCAGCATCACTTTGGTTTATCCATAGAAGGCATGTAAATTTTAACACATTTATTCTTAAAGTAGGATTGTATATTTCAGTGTTACGCATATGTGTGTGTGTGTGTTTAATGGAAGGATAAAACAAACAGCTTAGAAATACTGCCAAATATTAATTTTGAGCAAAACTATTCACTTCAAAAATAGGAAACGTTCCTCACACTTGATCATAAGCTTTTATCCAACTGTTAGTAATCTATATTCTGTCATACAGTTATGTGTGGATTAGTAAAAACATTAATAAACCATCTTCTCTTTGCAATAGAATTGTTCATGGCATTGTTCTGAAAATACATATGTGACTAATTAAGTGCTAGCCCTCAAAGTCAGGAGAATTGAAAGAGAAGGGAATATATTCCTTTCTAATACAAATGTATTGAAATATATCATATTTCATAAGGAAGTTTTCAAAGAAGTCTGAGTATAACTTTAGTTACACAAATAACAATATAGGGTAGGGGCCTAAAACCAAAGTTACTGTGGGGTTAAGCAAATAACAACCTTGAATGAATTGGGCTGGATGTAGGAAAATAAGAACGTTGGGGCAGAGGCTGAACCAAAGAGTCCATGTCTCACGTAAATCTACTGACATTTTAAAGAACTTTTTCTGGCCAAACAGAACATTTTTGTGGGCCATATTGAGTTCTGTTGATTTTGCAACCTCTAAAGAGGGATTCCAGAGAACTGTGGTGTGTATGCATATTCTTATCACTTGGACATGAAGATAAGACTTGAACATAGTTAGATCCCTGGTTGGGGAACTAAGATCCCACATGCCACGCAGTGCAATACTGAGCCTGCATGCCACAACTACTGAAGCCCACGTGACTAGAGCCCGTGCTCTGCAACAAGAGAAGCCACCACAATAAGAAGCCCACGCACCATAACGAAAAGTAGCCCCCACTCTCAGCAACTAGAGAAAGCCCGTGTATCAGCGAAGACCCAATGCAACCAAAAATAAAGAAAGAAAAAGGAAAACAGAGCTTCCCTATTGGCGCAGTGGTTGAGAGTCCGCCTGCCAATTCAGGGGACACGGGTTCGTGCCCCGGTCCGGGAAGATCCCACATGCCGCGGAGTGGCTGGGCCCATGAGCCATGGCCACAGAGCCTGCGCGTCTGGAGCCTGTGCTCCGCAACGGGAGAGGCCACAACAGTGACAGGCCCGCGTCCAGGAAAAAAAAAAGAAAAAGTGTTTTTTTTAAAAAAAAAAAAAAGAGAAAGAACCCTTCTAAGTTCTTAATTGAAACTGATATAAATTATGTATATTATGCCATATCACTATTAAATATGTTAAGCAAATTGTTTTAGTTTGCTATATGAGTTCCAGTGGTATGTACTTTAAAAAAATTCAGAATCTAGCATAATAGCTCTTTTAGGTAGCTTTTAGTTTTTCGAGCACTAAAATGGCATTGTTTTTGAGAACTTGTTTTTATTTTGTCTCTCGTTTATTTACTATTCCCAAGTGTATTGAGTTTGGGGATTTTATTTATTTGTTTGTTTATTTATTTATTTTACTTAGAACTCCCAGATTCTCTGGGGTGTTCTTTTTTTGTTTGTTTTTTAAATCTTTTGGCCATGCTGCGCAGCATGTGGGATCTTAGTTCCCCAACCAGGAATCGAACTTGCATCCCTTGCATTGGCAGGGCAGAGTCTTAACCACTGGACTGCCAGGGAAGTCCCTGGGATTTTTTTTTTTTTTTTTTTGGCCACACCGTGAGGCTTGTGGGATCTTATTTCTCTGACCAGGGATTGAGCCCAGGCCCATGGTAGTGAAAGTCCCAAGTCCTAACCACTGGACTGCCAGGGAACTCCCGAATTTTGGGAATTTTGAAAATAAAGTCTGTTATGTACTATTACTGTTCTGAAGAATAGATGAATTAATGCATAAGCTAACCATAGTGTCCAGGCTACATTGAGGAACCAAATATTTTCCCAGTTCTTTGGTAACTATCAGAGCTGCCTGTTTTCTGAATTAAATTTTGTTGATTTAATTTTTTTAATTAAAATCTTTATTTTTTAGGGTTTTAAGTTCAGTGCAAAATTGAGTAGAAAGTACAGAGATTTCTCATATAGCCCCTGTCCCCACACATACAGCCTGTCCCACTATCAGCATCCCAAACCAGATGGTACATCTGTTACAGTCAATGAGCCTACATTGACCTCATTATCACCTAAAGTCCATAGTTTACCTTACAGTTCATTCTTGCTGTGATACATTCCATGGGTTTTGACAAATGTATAATGACATGTATCTACCATTATAGTCTTGTACAGAGTTTTTTTGTTTTGTTTTGTTTTTTTTGCGGTACGCAGGCCTCTCACTGTTGTGGCCTCTCCTGTTGTGGAGCACAGGCTCCGGACGCGCAGGCTCAGCAGCCATGACTCACGGGCCTAGCTGCTCCGCAGCATGTGGGATCTTCCCGGACCGGGGCACGAACCCGTGTCCCCTGCATCGGCAGGAGGACTCTCAACCACTGCGTCACCAGGGAAGCCCTGTACAGAGTTTTTCAGTGCTCTAAAAATCTTCCGTGCTCTGCCTATTTACCCATCCCTCCCCTTGGCAATCACTAATCTTTTTACTATAGCTTTGTCTTTTCTAGAATTAGGTGGAGTCATGCCTTTTCAGATTGGCTTCTTTCACTTAGTAATATGCATTTCTTCTATGTCTTTTCATTGCTCAGTAGCTCACTTCTTTTTAGCTCTGAATAATATTCCCTTGTCTGTATGTGTCAGTTTTTTTTTCCATTCACCTGCTGAAGGTCCTCTTGGTTGTGTCCAAGATTTGGCAGTTATGAATAAAGGTGCTGTAAATATCCATGTGTAGGGTTTTGTGAGGACATAAGCTTTGAACTCCTTTGGCTAAATATCAAGGAGCATGATTCCTGGATCCTATGATAGAAGAGTGTGTTTAGTTTTGTAAGAAACTGTCAAACTGTCCTCCAAAGTGACTGTCATTTTGGATTCCAATCAGCAATGAATGAGAGTTCCTGTTGCTCCACATACTCCCCAGCATTTGTTGTTGTGTCTTGGATTTTGGCTATTCTATAGGTGTGCAGTGGTATGCCATTATTTTAATTTGCAGGACCCTAATGACTTCATGTTGATCATCTTTTCATATGCTTACTTGCCTTCTATATATCTTCTTTGGTGAGATATCTGTTTAGGTCTTTTGCACAATATTACTTGGATTGTTCTTTTTTTTATTGTTGAGTTTTAAGAATTCTTTGTACATTTTGGATAACCGTCCTTTATCAGGAGTGTCTTTCACAAATATTTTCTCCTACCCTGTGGCTTGAATTCTTATTCTCTGTAATGTTGTCCTTCTCAGAGCGGAAGTTCTTAATTTTAATGAAGTCCGGGTTGTCATTTATTTCTTTCATGGATTGTGTCTTTGGTGGTGTTGTATGTGAAAAGTCATCACCATACCTAAGGTCAATTAGATTTTCTCCTATGTTATCTTCCAGGAGTTTTATGGTTTTGCATTTTACATTTAGGTCTATAATCCATTTTGAGTTAATTTTTATAAAAAGGGTAAGGTCTGTCTAGATTGATTTTTTTTCTTTTTTTTGCATGTGGATGTCCAGTTTCCAGCACCATTTGTTGAAAAGATAGGTCCATTGTATTGCTTTTGCTCCTTTGTCAAGATCAGTTGACTATATTTATGTGGGTCTATTTCTAGGCTGTCTGTTTTGTTCCATTGATCTATTTTTCTCTTGTTTCTCCAGTACCACATCATCTTGATTACTGTAGCTTTATAATAAGTCTTGATATTGGGTAGTGTCCTCTGACTTTGTCTTCTTCAGTGTTGAGTTGGACATTCTGGATTGTTTGCCTCTCCATATAAACTTTAGAGTCAATTTAAAAATACCCACAAAATAACTTCCTGGGATTTTGATTGGGATTGGTATTGAGTCTGTAGATCAGGTTGGGAACAGGAAATATCTTGACAGTATTGAGTCTTCTTATCCATGAACATGAAATATCTTTTTATTCATTTACTTCTTTGGCATCTTTCATCAGATATGAATCTTGTACATATTTTGTTAGAGTTATACCTAAGCATTTCATTTTGGGGGGTGATAATGTAAATGATAATTTTTTTTAAGTTGTTTATTTATTTTTGGCTGTGTTGGATCTTTGTTGCTGCGTGTGGGCTTTCTCTACTTGTGGCAAGTGGGGGCTACTCTTCTTTGTGATGCGCAGGCTTCTCACTGCGGTGGCTTCTCTTGTTGCGGAGCACGGACTCTAGGTGTGCGGGCTTCAGTTGTTGTGGCTTGCCGGCTCTAGAGCGCAGGCTCAGTAGTTGTGGCACACGGGCTTAGTTGCTCCGCGGCATGTGGGATCTTCCCGGACCAGGGCTCGAACCCGTGTCCCCTGCATTGGCAGGTGGATTCTTAACCACTGCACCACCAAGGAAGTCCCTAAAATATAATTTAAAAAAAGTTTCAGATACCACTTATTCATTGCTGGTATATGGGAAAGCAATTGACTTTAATGTGTTAACCTTGTATCCTGCAACTTTGAACTTTGTATCCTGAAACCTTGCTTTAATTGCTTATTCGTAACAGGAGTTTTTTGTTGATTATTTTGAATTTTCTACACGACCATATCACCTGTGAACAAAGACTGTTTTATTTCTACCTGTCCAGTATGTATACCTTTTGTTTCCTGTCCTTTTCTTGTCTTGTTGCATTAGCTAGAACTTCCGGTATGATGTTGAAAAGTAGAAGTGAGAAGGGACATCCTCGCTTGTTCCTCATCTTAGCTGGAAAGCTCAGAGTTTCTCATTAAGTATGATGTTAACTGTAGGGTTTTTGTAGATATTCTTTATCAAGTTGAAGAAGTTCATCTTTATTCCTAGTTTGCTGAGTGTTTTTATCATGAATGGATGTTGGATTTTGTCAGATGTTTTTTCTGCATCTATTCATTTGATCGTGTGATTTTTCTTCTTTAGCCTGTTTCTGTGATGGAGTACATTAATTTAATTTTGAACATTGAAGCCGCCTTGCATATTGGGATAAATTCTACTTGGTCATGGTATATAATTCTTTTTATATATTGTTGGATTTGATTTGCTAATATTTTGTTGAGAATTTTGCATCTGTGTTTATAAGAGATATTTATTGGTCTGTAGTATTCTTGTAATGTCTTGTAATGTGTCTGATTTTGATATTAGGGTAATGGCTGGCCTAATAGAATGAGTTAGGAAGTGTTCCCTCTGCCTCTATCCTCTGGAAGAGATTGTAGAAAACGGGTATAATTTTTCTTAAATGTTTGGTAGAATTCACAAGTGGACCCATCTGGGCCTGGTGTTTTCTGTTTTGGAAGGTTATTTCTTCTTTGACCTGTGTCTTTTCTAGATGTGTGTTTAGTCTCCAAGTATTTTAGTATTTTTTCAAGTATTTTTCTTTTATTGATTTCTAATTTAATTCCATTGTAGTCTGAGAGCAGACAGTTTATAATTTTTTATTCTTTTAAATTAGTTAATGTGTGTTTTATGACCCAGAGTGTGGTCTGTCTTGATGAATGTTCCATGTGAACTTGAGTAGAATGTATAATGAGCTATTGTTTGATGAAATAGTCTATAGATGTCAATTATATCCAGTTGATGGATGGTGCTGTTTAGTTCAGCTGTAACCTTACTGAGTTACTGCTGCTGGATCTGCGTGTTTCGTACAGAAGGGTGTTAAAATCTCCAACTGTAATAGTAGATTCATATATTTCTCCTTGCTATTCTGTCAATTTTTGCCTCATGTATTTTGACACTCTGCTGTTAGAGGCATACATATTAAGGATTGTTATGTCTTCTTGGAGTATTGCCCCTTTTATCATTATGTAATTCCCCTTTTTTATCCCTGATAAGTTTCCTTCTTCTGAAGTCTGCTCTGTCTGAAATTAATATAGTTACTTCCACTTTCTTTTGATTAATGTTAGCATAATATATCTTTTCCCCATCTCTTTATTTTTTTATGAAACATATTTTTAAATTCTTTTATTTATTTATTGTAAAAAAATATTTATTTATTTATTGGCTGCGTTGGGTCTTCATTGCTGCGTGCAGGCTTTCTCTAGTTGTGGCGAGCAGGGGCTACTCTTTGTTGTGGTGTGCGGGCTTCTCATTGCTGTGGCTTCTCTTGTTGTGGATCATGGGCTTCAGTAGTTGTGGCTCACGAGCTCTAGAGCTCAGGCTCAGTAGTTGTGGCACATAGGCTTAGTTGCTCCATGGGTTGTGGGATCTTCCTGGCCCAGGGATCGAACTCGTGTCCCCTGCATTGGCAGGCAGATTCTTAACCACTGCACCACCTGGGAAGTCCCATCTCTATTTTTAATTTATATGTGTCTTTATATTTAAAGTGGGTTTCTTGTGGACAGCATGTAGTTAGGTCTTGTTTTTTGATCTGCTCTGACAGTCTGTTTTTTCATTGGTGTATTTATACCATTGATACCTTTTATGTTTTTTTTTCTTTTGCGGTACGCGGGCCTCTCACTGCCACGGCCTCTCCCGTTGCGGAGCACAGGCTCCGGATGCGCAGGCTCAGCGGTCATGGCTCACGGGCCCAGCCACTCCGTGGCATGTGGGATCTTCCCGGACCGGGGCACGAACCCGTGTCCCCTGCATCGGCAGGCGGACTCGCAACCACAGCGCCACCAGGGAAGCCCCCTTTTATGGTTTTAATTGAACATTATATGGTGCCATTTTCTCTCCTTTCTTAGCATATCAATTATATTCCTTTTTTTAAGTTTTTTTAGTGATTGCCTTAGAGTTTGCAGTATACATTTACTACTAATCTAGTCCACTTTCAAATAAAACTATACTGCTTCACAGGTAGTGTGAGTACCTTATAATAACAAAATATTCCTAATTCTTCTCTCCCATTCCTTGTGTCATTGCTGTCATTCATTTCCCTTATACATTTGCATCCACACAGAAGCCAACATAATCAAATACATTGCTGCTATTACTATTTTGAACAAACTATTATCTTCTAGATCAATTAGGAATAAGAGAAGTAAACATTTTTATTTTTCTCTCATTTACTCATTCTCTGATGCTCTTCCTTTCTTTATTGTAGATCTGAGTTTCTGACTTATATAATTTTCCTTCTCTTTAAAGAACTTTTAACATTTCTTGTAAAGCATGTCTACTGGCAACAGATTCCCTCAATTTTTGTTTGTCTGAGAAAGTCTATTCTCACTTTGTCAAAAGATTTTATTTTTTAAGAGCAGTTTAGGTTCACAAAAAGATTGGTTTTCCTTCACTTTGAAGGACAATTTTGAAAGGTACAGGATTCTAGGTTAGTAGTTTTTCTCTCTTGACACTTTAAAGATTTCCTTCCACTCTTTTCTTGCTGGTATGGTTTCTGAGAAGTTGAATGTAATTCTTATCTTTGGTCCTCTGTAGGTAAGGTGTTTTTCTCTTCCTCCAGCTTCTTTCAAGATTTTTTTTTTCTCTAGCTTTGATTTTCTAAATTTTGACTCTAAATGCGTAGGTGTAATTGTTTTTTTTTTTTTTTTCTTTCCCCTCCGTTATCCTTCTCTGAGCTTCTTGGATCTGTGGTTTGGTTTCTGACATTAATTTGGGGAAATTCTTAGTTATTGCTTTAAATATTGCTTCTGTTTCTTTCTCTTTCTCTTCTCCTTCTGGTATTCCTGTTACATGTACGTAACACCTCTTGTACTTTTCCCATAGTTCTTGGATATTTTGTTGTGTTTTTGTTTTTTTCAGTCTTTTTTGTCTTTGCTTCTCAGTTTTGGAAGTTTCTAGTGTCAAGTCCTCAAGAGCAGAGATTCTTTTCCAGCTGTGTCTAATAATGAGCCCATCAAAGATATTATTTATTTTCTGTTACAGTGTTTTTGATCTCTAGCATTTCTTTTTATTTCTCAGAATTTCCATGTCTCTGCTTGCATTATCCATTGTTAGATATTAATCGTACAGGTCTGATAATTCCAACATTCCTGCCATATCTGATTCTAGTTTTGATGCTTGTTCAGTGTCTTTAAGCGGTGTTTTCTGCCTTTTAGTGTGCCTTGCCATTTTTTGTTGAAAGGCAGACATGATGTACTAGGTAAAAGGAACTGTAATAAATAGGACTTTAATAATGCAGTGGTAAGGTAAGAGGGGAGCGGAAGCATTCTTTAGTCCTATGATTAAATCTTAGTCTTTCCGTGAGCTTGTGCTCCTGGTCTGTGAGCTTCACTGGTGCTTCTCAGGTTTTCTTACCCCCTTAGGTAGAATATTTCTTACCCACTTAGGTAGCCCCCTTAGGAGGGGCTGGAGTTGGGCATTTACTTTACCCCAGGTAGGTTAGGCTCTGATGGAACCCCAGCAGGTTAAACTCTGGTAAAATAGTTTCTTCTGAGGGCAGGTTTTGTTAAGAACAGAATATTCTAGCATATTTCAGAATGGTTTCTTTTCCCCTCCCCTTGCCGGAAGCATGAGAGGATTTTTCTCTGATATTTACTTTTAGGACCTGGTACAGCTCCTGGAGGTAAGACTCATAAAAAGCATGAGGGTCTCCCTATGACTGGGTCCTCCTGGAATTTTAAACTCTCAAGCTTGTCCACACTGAGCCTCCAGCACTTCATCAATTACAGTTCAGGTATTCCTACCCCAGCACTAGTTGCCAGGGGTGATTTCTTCTTGTGGGTTTCTGCCCAGGTATGTTGTGATATTCTGTATCTGCCTGTCTCCAGTTTTTTCAGCAGTGGTTTGCTCTTTGTCCTCACTTCTCTGGTGGATCTAAGGAGAGTTGTTGATTTTTCAGTTTCTCCAGCTTTTTACTTGTGTTGTTAGGATGGAGTGGCAACTTCTAGGCTCCTTACATGTAAGACCAGATATCAGAAATCCTCCTAGTGATTTTATTTTTATTTCCAATATAAAAGGTTGCATTCTTAAAATATAAAAGCAATATGTGCCCTTTTGTAGACATGTGCTTTCATTTCTCTTGGGTAAATACCTGGGAATAGGGACTTCCCTGGTGGCACAGTGGTTAAGAATCTGCCTGCCAATGCAGGGGACATGGGTTCGATCCCTGGTCCGGGAAGATCCCACATGCCGCAGAGCAACTAAGCCCGTGTGCCACAACTACTGAACCTGAACTTTAGAGCCCGCGAGTCACAACTACTGAAGTCCGCTCACTCTAGGGCCTGCATGCCGCAACTACTGAGCCCGCGTGCTACAGCTACTGAAGCCTCCGCGCCTAGAGCACATGCTCCACAACAAGAGAAGCCACCGCAATGAGAAGCCCGCACACTGCAAAGAAGAGTAGCCCCTATTCACCACAGCTAGAGAAAGCCCATGCACAGCAACGAAGACCCAGTGCAGCCAAAAATAAATGAATGAATGAATGAATAAAAACACTTAAAAAAAAATACCTGGGAATACAATGGCTGCATAATATGGTAAATGGAGAATTTTTAAAGAAACTGCCAGTGTTCTCAAATGGTTGTACCATTTTATATCCCCATCAGCTGTGTGAGATCCAGTTGCTCCATATCCTTGCTAATGTTTCTTTTTTTTTTTTTTTTTGGTACGCGGGCCTCTCACTGTTGTGGCCTCTCCTGTTGCGGAGCACAGGCTCCGGACGCACAGGCTTAGCGGCCATGGCTCACGGGCCCAGCCGCTCCACGGCATGTGGAATCTTCCCGGACCGGGGTATGAACCCGTGTCCTCTGCATCGACAGGCGGACTCTCAACCACTGCGCCACCAGGGAAGCCTTCATGAAACTTTTATATTTTCTTCTAAGAGTTTTATAGTGTTAGTTCCCACATTTAGGTCCCTTTTATAGTGTTAATTCCCACATTTTGATCCATTTTTGTATATGGTATAAGGGGTCCAACTTCATTCTTTTGCATGTGGATATCCAGTTTTTCAAATACTATTTTTTGTTTGTTTTTTCAGTACGCAGGCTTCTCACTGCTGTGGCCTCTCCCGCCGTGGAGCACAGGCTCCGGACGCTCAGGCTCAGCAGCCATGGCTCACGGGCCCAGCCGCTCCACGGCATGTGGGATCTTCCTGGACCGGGGCCCAAACCCGTGTCCCCTGCATCGGCAGGCGGACTCTCAACCACTGCGCCACCAGGGAAGCCCTCCAAATACTATTTTTTGAAGACTTCCCTTTTCCCCAATGAATGAATGGTTTTAGCACCCTTGTTGAAAATCATTTGACTGTATGTGCAAGAGTTTATTTCCAGGCTCTCCATTCTATTCCATTGGTCTATATGTCTGTCTTGATGCCAGTACCACACTTTTTGAGGTTACTGTAGCCTTGTAATCAGGAAATGTGAGACTTCCAACTTTGTTCTTTTTCCAGATTGTTTTGGCTCTCCAGGGTCCTTTGAGATTCTGTTTGAATTTTTGGATGGGTTTTAAAATTTCTGCAAAAAACACTGTTGGGCTTTTGAGAGGCATTGCATTGAATCTACATATAGATCACCTTGGCTATTGTGGACATCAAACAATATTAAGTCTTCTAATCCATGAACAAGGAATGTCTTTCCATTTATTTGTATCTTCTTTAACTTCTTTGAGCAACATTTTGTTGTTTTTAGTGTACAGGTCTTTCACCTCTTTGGTTAAAATTTTTCCCTAAGTATTTTATGTTATTTTTGATGCTATTGTAAATGGAATGTTTTATTAATTTCCCTTTGAGATTGTTCATTTAAAATAACTTTATTTATTTATTTTTGGCTGCATTGAGTCTCCGGTGCTGTGCATGGGCTTTCGCTAGTTGCAGCCAGTGGGGCTACTCTTTTCTGTGGTTGTCTTCTCATCGTGGTGGCTTCTCTTGTTGTGGAGCACGGGCTCTAGGCATGTGAACTTCAGTAGTTGTGGCATGTGGGCTCAGTAGTTGTGCTGCACAGGCTTAGTTGCTCTGCAGCATGTGGGATCTTCCCAGACCAGGGCTCGAACCCATGTCCCCTGCATTGGCAGGTTGATTCTTTTTTTTTTTTTTAATAAATTTATTATTTATTTATTTATTTTATTTTTGGCTGCATTGAGTCTCCGTTGCTGTGCATGGGCTTTCGCTAGTTGCAGCCAGTGGGGCTACTCTTTTCTGTGGTTGTCTTCTCATCGTGGTGGCTTCTCTTGTTGTGGAGCACGGGCTCTAGGCATGTGAACTTCAGTAGTTGTGGCACGCGGGCTCTGTAGTTGTGGCACGTGGGCTCAGTAGTTGTGGCTCATGGACTGTAGGGTGCAGGCTCAGTAGTTGTGGCGCATGGGCTTAGTTGCTCCGCGGCATGTGGGTTCTTCCCGGACCAGGGCTCGAACCTGTATCCCCTGCATTGGCAGGTGGATTCTCAACCACTGTGCCACCAGGGAGGCCTGGCAGGTGGATTCTTAATCACTGCGCCTCCAGGGAAGTCTTGAGATTGTTCATTGTTAGAGTATGGAAAAGCAACTGATTTTTTTTTAAAGAAGGTTATTTCCCTTTTAAATTTATTTATTATTTATTTATTTATGGCCGCGTTGGGTCTTTGTTGCTGCGTGCAGGCTTTCTCTAGTTGCGACGAGAGGGAGCTACTCTTTGTTGCGGTGCGTGGGCTTCTCATTGTGGTGGTTTCTCTTGTTGCGGAGCACGGGCTGTAGGCACGTGGGCTTCAGTAATTGTGGCACGCAGGCCCAGTAGTTGTGGCTCACAGGCTCTAGATCACAGGCTCAGTAGTTGTGCTGCACAGGCTTAGTTGCTCCGCGGCATGTGGGATCTTCGCGGACCAGGGCTTGAAGCCATGTCCCCTGCATTTGCAGGCGGATTCTTAACTACTGCGCCGTCAGGGAAGCCCCCTACAAAGCCATTTCTTAATGTTGCACATATTGGTTATCCCTCCCTTTTTTGGCTGTTATAAACAGTAGTGCAAAAGACATCTTTTGTGAACCAGTGTGACAGGTTTTGGATAGCTGTATTCCCGGTTTACTGGATGTTATTATGAATCTTTCTATTTTTTCTCATCTGAGAAATGAAAAATATATTGTTTACATTTGAACTTTTTATTAATAGTTGAATATCATTTCATATACTATTGGCCTTTTAATGTTTTTTGGTAACAATTTTATATTTGTAATTTTTTTGGCCTATTTTTGTATTGCTTTGAACATACATGATATATATTGTAGGTACACCCTTTGTTATCTATCATTGCAAAATTTCATTGTGTCTGTCTTTTGTGTTTTAACTTTGCCGTACTAGTTAAATCTGTCACTTGAGTGAATTTTTTAAGTTAGCTTTCTCCCACCTTGCTAATCTGCAGCTAACTGAAAGGCGCATTTTGGTTTAGAATTCTCTTTTGTCGTGTCTTTCTAGATTTTTATATTCTAGTTAATGTTTCTGGACTTGATTCAGTCTGTGGTATTATGAGTCTACAAATTAAAATTTCTAATTAGCATCCTGTGACCATTCAGTCACTTGAGACTTATCCAGAAATCTTAGAACTTGCCTTAAAATAACGTATAATAGGATTTATATTACCTATACTGAGTATGAGTTGTCTACTCTTCTACCCGCTCTCCCTTGGAAAGAGGAAAGTGAGACCATTTCAAATAGAAATTAAAACTTTCTCATATCTTTTAATCCAGATATATTAACAGTTGATCCTTTTTTTTGTTTGTTTTTTTTTTTGGCCACACCGTGTGTCTTGTGAAAGCTTAGTTCCCCGGCCAGGGATTGAACCCAGGCTCTTGTCAGTGAAAGCCCGGAGTCCTAACCACTGGACCGCCAGGGAATCCCCTACAGATTGTGTCTTTAGATGCTTTGACAACCGTAAACAATTCAGTGACAATTTTGGTGAGTAGGTTGTTTTTTTTTTTCCTCCCCACATTTTCCTATTTTCCACTTTAATGGAACTTTACTCTGAAGGTATATATATTCTAACATTTAAGCACTGGTTCCAAAACCTACATTATTTGGCTGCTTTATAAACATTTAACATTTTGGTTTATTTAAGTCTTTTTTGTTTTTTTGGCTGGGCCACACAGCTTGCAGGATCTTAGTTCCGCGACCAGGGATTGAACCTGAGCCCACAGCAGTGAAAGCACCAAGTCCTAACCACTGGACCGCCAGGGAATTCCTTATTTAAGTCTTATTGATGTGTACATAAATAATTATTTATGTAAGCATCATAATTAATGTTAGAATCAAGTACCTTCGATTATTGTGGAACTGCAAGTAATATTGTACAGAATGTTTCCCTCTATCTCCCAGGTTCTGCCTGTCTGCTTACTTTTCAGATAAATTAACTAAAGGAAGTTAAGTTTATTATTTATTTGAAGCCTTCCCGTCCCCATATCAAAGTTTTTTGTTTTGTTTTGTTTTATTTGCTTAAGTGGTCATTTGTGTAGTAATTCAAGGAGTTTTTATTTAATATCCATTAAAAAAAAGTTTTTTTTTTTCTTTTTGGCCACACTGCGTGGCACATGGGACCTTAGTTACCCGACCAGGGATCGAACCCATGCACCCTGCAGTGGAAGCACGGAGTCTTTTTTGGCCACGCCGGGCGACATGTGGGATCTTAGTTCCCCGCTCAGGGATTGAACCCGTGCCCCCTGCATTGGGAGTGTGGAGTCTTAACCACTGGACCATCAGGGAAGTCCTGAAGCACAGAGTCTTAACCACTGAAACACCAGGGAAGTCCCAATATCCATTTTTAAGTAGTAGTTTGGTAAGTGTGAAAGCATGTCTGAAGTATCCTTTATCTACAAGAAACTTAAAACCAATTGCAAAGACAGTAGAGACAAACAGAAGACATATTTTTCAAGGGAAGAATTTATAAATAGTATTAACATTAAGATAAAACCTCACATTTAAAAAAAAAGATTTATTTATTTTATTTATTTTTGGCTGTGTCAGGTCTTAGTTGCGGCATGCAGGATCTTTCGTTACGGCACGCGGGCTCTTCGTTGTGGTGCACAGGCCTCTCTCTAGTTGTGGGGTGCGGGTTTTTCTCTTCTCTAATTGTGGTGCGCAGGCTCCAGAGCGCGTGGGCTCTGTAGTTTGTGGCACGTGGGCTGTAGTTGAGGCGTCCAAGCTCAGTAGTTGCGGCACGCAGGCTTAGTTGCCGCGCGGCATGTAGGATCTTACTTCCCTGACTACTGATCGAACCTGCATCCCCTGCATTGTAAGGTGGATTCTTTATCACTGGACCACCAGGGAAGTCCCAAAACCTCACATTTTTAATTCCTGATCTTGTTGGGATTTCTGAGTTTATCTGTGAACTGTGTTCTGCTTTCTATGCAGAATGGATCCTTTTTTTAAAAAATTCTGGCCACACTGCGGCTTGTGGGATTTCAGCTCCCGACCAGGGATTGAACCTGGGCCACAGCAGTGAAAGCACCTAATCCTAACTACTAGACCATCCATTTTAAAATAAGTAATCTTCAGGAGTTCCCTGGTGGCCTAGTGGTTAGGATTCCAGGCTTTTACTGCCGTGGCCCAGGTTCAATCCCTGGTTAGGGAACTGAGATCCCACAAGACGTGAGTCATGGCCAAAAAAAAACTGGAGTCCCATTGAATAAATCCTTGCATTAGAAGGAACAAATGATAACAGTAGCCAACCTTTTTATTCCTTTTTAGTACAGGTCAGAGAGAAAGAACATGAACTTTGCAATTCTACATACTTACATTCTTTCACTTTCACTTTAGTTGGTTTTGAGTGATAGTGAAAGACTCGCTGATGAGGAATAGTTAAGTTTCCATATGGCTGTATACAAATATAAAGTATATGAGTGTATAATGGTTTTCAAGTTTTATTTGTATTTGGCAAGTTTTAAAACATATTTAAACAGCTTTAAGCTGATATGGATTGCTCTAGTGACTGTTGTTTTAAGAATTTAGATGACTTATCATTTGATTATTCAAGGTGTATTTGTCTTCCTAAGTTAGGTTTCCTAACCTTCAGACCAGGTCCAACCAAGGGTATCATTTTTCTTAATAATGATAATGTTAATAGTGATGATAATAAAAAAAATGAATTCATTGTTTAGTGTATGCTAGCACTAAATGCATTACATAATCATATAGCTAACCCTAGGTACAGAGAGGTTATATAACCTACTATAGGTCATAAAATTGGTAACTGATTCAAACCTAGACAGTTCAGCTCCTTGGGTCCATGCACATCATCACACAGTCTACTGCCTGTCATTAAAAACCACACCATATATATATATGTTTTTTAATAAATTTATTTTATTTTTGGCTGCATTGGGTCTTTGTTGCTGCGTGAGGGCTTTCCCTAGTTGCGGCAAGTGGGGGCTACTCTTTGTTGCGGTGCGCGGGCTTCAGTAGTTGCAGTGCAAGGGCTCAGTAGCTGTGGCTCGTGGGCTCTAGAATGCAGGCTCAGTAGTTGTGGTGCATGGGCTTAGTTGCTCTGTGGCATGTAGGATCTTCCTGGACCAGGGATAGAACCCATGTCCCCTGCATTGGCAGGAGGATTCTTAACCACGGAGCCACCAGGGCAGTCTCCACACCATATTTTAATTATCTGTGTCTGTGCTACTTCTTATTAGAATCTAAGTTCCTTAAGGACTAAGAGCCATGATTCATTCTTTTTCACCTGTGGTCTTCCATGGTATCTGACGTATAGTAGGTGTTCAATAAATACGTATTGAGTGAACTAAAGCAAAATGTAAAGAAATGCAGTAATAAGTCTGTCATAGTTTTTGGGCTTGAATTTCTTTTTTTTTTTAATTTATGTATTATTTATTTTGGACTGTGTTGGGTCTTCATTGCTGCACGCGGGCTTTCTCTAGTTGTGGTGAGTGGGGGCTACTCTTCGTTGTGGTGCACGGGCTTCTCATTGCAGTGGCTTCTTTTCTTGCAGAGCATGGGCTCTAGGCACGCGGGCTTCAGTAGTTGTGGCTTGTGGGCTCTAGGGCACAGGCTCAGTAGTTGTGGGGCACAGGATTAGTTGCTCCACGGCACATGGGATCTTCCTGGACTAGGGCTAGAATCCATGTCTTCTGCATTGGCAGGTGGATTCTTAACCACTGTGCCACCAGGGAAGTCCCCTGAATTTCTTCATATGCTTATTCTATTGACTTTATGTGTAACAAACAAAATTATATTTGGGACTACTTTTCATTAGCTTTAATTTGTATTTTATTTCCCTTTGAGGAGTACAATCAAGATATTTACTAACTGTAAAGATTCTGTACAGTGTTTTAAATATTAAGGAAATGCAGAGTGTAAAAATTGTAAATTACGTACTTTTTAGATTAAATGGAGAGAAAAACTGATTCCATAGCATTATATAATATTGTATTATATGCTGTTGTTTTTTCCAGTTTTATTGAAATATAATTAACAAAAAATTATATATCTTTAAGATATACAACTTGATGTTTTGATATACATATACATTGTGAAATAATCATCACAAGCTAATTAACATGTCCATCACCTCGCACATTTACCATTTTCTGTTTTTTTTGTTTTGTTTTGTTTTTTGTGGTGAGAACACTTAAGATCTACCCTATTAGCAAATTTCAAGCATGCAGTACAGCAATAGATACATTGCTGTACATTAGATTTCCAGAACTTAGTCATCTTGTGTAACTGAAACTTTGTGCCCTTTGACCAATATCTCCCCGTTTCCCCCTCCCTCCAGTTCCTGGCAGCCAGCATTCTACTTTCTGCTTCTGTGAGTTTGATTATTTTAGATTCCACATATGTGATATCATGCAGTATTTGTCTTTCTGTGTCTGACCTATTTCATTTAGTGTAATGTCCTCCAGATTCATCCATGTTGTCACAAATGGCAGGATTTCCTTCTTTTTTAAGACTGAATAGTATTCCATTGTGTGTATGTATGTGTGTGTATATATATGTCTCTGTGTGTGTGTGAGTATATATATATATATATATATATATATATATATATATACGCACACACACACACACATAAATATAACATATTTTCTTTATCCATTCATCCATCACTGACAGACATTTAGTTTGTTTCCATATCATAGCTATTGTGAGTAATGCTGCAATGAACATGGGAGATATAGATTTCATTCCTTTATGTTGTATACCCAAAAGTGAGATTGCTGGATCATAAAATAGTTGTTTTTAATTTTTTGAAGAATCTTCATACTGTTTTCCATAATGGCTGTACCAATTTACATTCCCACCAACAGTATTTCAGAGGTTCCCTTTTCTCCATATCCTTGCCACCACTTGTTTAGTATGTTTTGTCTTTTTTCATAATACATATGCTTGTTCTTAAATGCTAAACTGAAGAGTTAGTTCTCCAAATCAGTGCTTCTTAACTTTTTTTTTTCCAAGATGTTAATAGAAAAGGATGTTTTCTTGGTACACCAGAAAGAACAGGCTCACACGAGGAGGGTGTCAGAGGCCTCTCATTGCTCAAGACCTATTGGCTGCCCCAAGGGCCAAGGAAATCAATATTTTGGCAAACCTGTAATTCATATTTGGAACTGCCACAGAATATTGCTTGGAAATTCTCTGCTGTAAATAGTTTCAAACTTTTAGAATTACAAGGGATCTTCTTTTCCAGATCCTTTATAATAAAATATTATTTTATTTTTCTATGTATATATTCTATTATAAATAATAATTTTATAAACATATTTATATATTTTATTTATTTGTGTCTTCTCTTTTTCCTGCCCTTAATCCCCAGATATTTGTCCATTTTATTAGTCTTTTTTTAAACATTTAATTTAATTTATTTGGCATTGGGTCTTAGTTGCAGCACACAGGATCTTCATTGTGGTGTGCAGGCTTCTCTCTAGTTGTGGTGTGTGGGCTCCAGAGCACGTGGGCTCAGTAGTTGTGGTATGCGGGTTAGTTGCCCCCCGGCATGTGGGATCTTAGTTCCCTGACCAGGGAGCGAACCTGCATCCCCGCCTGCATCCCCAGCATTGGAAGGCGGATTCTTAACCACTGGACCATCAGGGAAGTCCCTTATTAGTTTTTTCAAAAAACTGACTTTTGATTTTTTAAATCCTCAACTGAATGTTTATTTTCTGTTTCCTTAATTTCTGCTCTTATCTTCATTATTTCCTTCTACTTTCTTTGGGTTTATTTTGTAGTTTTTTTTTAACTTCTTGCGATGCATACTTGACTTATTAATTGCTTTTCTAGTATATTCGCTTAAAGCTGTAAATTTTCCTCCTAAACATATATTGCTTTTAGCTGTATCTCCCACTTTTTTTAGTTTGTTTGTTTTGGGGGAAATTCTCCACGCAGTGACTGTAGCTCTTGTTGCTCGCTGCTGCTGCTGCTCCTCCTCCTTCACTCCTGTCCTCCCCCCCACCCCTCTTAATAGCTTTGTGAAGGTATATTCAATATTCACATACAATAATCTGCATATATTAAAATGTGTAATTTGGTACTTTTTGACCTATGAATGCAACAAGGGTAATGAACATATCCATCACCCCCACAGCGTTTCCTCATGTCCCTTTGTAATCCATTTCTTCCCTTCTTCTCATCCCCAGGCAACCACTGATCTGCCTCTACAGTTTTTGACATTTAGTGTTTTTTTCATTCAATTCAAAATATTTTGTGATTTTTGATCTGGAATGTTTAGATGTACCTGGAGATTTTCTAGTTTACTTGTATTATGGTCAGGAAACATATGATTTCAGTCCTTTAGACTTTTAAGACTTGCTTTATGACCCAAGATATGGTCAACTTTTAAAATGCTTGTGTGTGCTTCAAAAGAGTATAGCTGTTGGATGTAATGTTTTATGTATGTCTTACTAAGTCAAGTTTGTTAATTTTATTTAAATCTTTCATTTTTACTGATTCTTTTTCTCTTGCTTGTTTTGGTTAACGTTTGCATGTAATTTTTTTCTCATTCTTTTTTTTTTTTTTTTTTTTTTTTTTTTCTTGCCATACACGGGCCTGTCGCCGTTGTGCCCTCTCCCGTTGCGGAGCACAGGCTCCGGACGTGCAGGCCCAGCGGCCATGGCTCAGGAGCCCAGCCGCTCCATGGCATGTGGGATCCTCCCGGACCGGGGCACAAACCCGTGTCCCCTGCATCGGCAGGCGGACTCTCAACCACTGCGCCACTAGGGAAGCCCTTTCTCATTCTTTTTTTTTTTTAACATCTTTATTGGGGTATAATTGCTTTACAATGGTGTGTTAGTTTCTGATTTATAACAAAGTGAATCAGCTATACATATACATGTGCTCCCATGTGTCTTCCCTCTTGCGTCTCCCTCCCTCCTACTCTCATTCTTTACCTTCACTATTTTCAATCTTTATGTTTTAGGTATATCTCACATAAACAGCTCATTGTACTTTTTTTTTCTTTTTAAATCCAGTCTGAAAACCTTTGCCTTCTAAATAAAGCATTTATTAATCCATTTACGTTTAATGTAACTACTGTTATTTGGCTTTAAATCTACCATTTTCTTATGTACATTCTCACATTCTCTTAATTAGAAGAGTTAAAAAAAAATTTTTATTGTTTTTGTTTTTTGGATGTGTGTCAATATACCCCAGGAACTATAACAGCCATCCCTGACTTAAAAAAAGATCCAGTGTTAATTGATCATTTTACCCTTCTCCTGGATAATTCAGGGATCTTAGAGCACTTAATCTCCATTTATCTCCCTCTGATTTACATGGTATTATTGTGGTGTAGTTTAATTTTCTTATGTATGTATGTATATTTAGTTAAATAATAAAGACATTATTACTGTTATATAGTATAATGTTCATTTAGCTTTACCCAAATATTTACTGTTTTTGTTGTTCTTTATTCCAGTAATCCTTTTAGAATCATTCTTTTTCTGTTTGAAGAATACCCTTTGTAATGTTTAATGTAGGTCTGTTGATGGCAAAGTCTGTTTTTGTTTCTTTGAGCATATCTTTGCTTTACCTTATTTTTTTACCTTCGTTTGGAATGCCTACGTTGTTTTTTTTTTAATATATTTATTTATTTATTTTTGGCTGAGTTGGGTCTTTGTTGCTGCACGCGGGCTTTCTCTAGTTGCGGCGAGTGGGAGCTACTCTTCATTGCGGTGCGTGGGCTTCTCATTGCGGTGGCTTCCCTTGTTGCGGAGCACGGGCTCTAGGTGCATAGGCTTAAGTAGTTGTGGCATGCAGGCTCTAGAGCGCAGGCTCAGTAGTTGTAGCACACAGGCTTAGTTGCTCCGCAGCATGTGGGATCTTCCCAGGCCAGGGCTCGAACCTGTGTCCCCTGCACTGGCAGGCGGATTCTTAACCACTGCACCACCAGGGAAGCCCTCCTACATTGTTTTAATTGTAGTTGATTTACAGTATTAGTTTTAGGTGTACAGCATAGCAATTCAGCGTTTTTACAGATTATACTCCATTTCAAGTTATTACAAAATAATGACTCTATTTCTTTGTGCCATGCAAGATATCCTTGTTGCTTATCTACTTCATACATGGTAGTTTGTATTTCTTAATTCCATACCCCTATCTTGCCCCTCACCCCTTCTCTCTGTCCATTGGCAATCACTAGTTCTTTATAACTGAGTTTTGTTACATAAATTCATTTGTTTTATTTATTTTTATTTTTAAAATAAATTTATTTATTTTTTGGCCGTGTTGGGTCTTCATTGTTGCACGTGGGCTTTCTCTAATTGAGGTGAGTGGGGGCTACTCTTTGTTGCGGTGTGTGGGCTTCTCATTGCGGTGGTTTCTCTTGTTGCAGAGCACTGGCTCTAGGCACACAGGCTTCAGTAGTTGTGGCACGTGGGCTCAGTAGTTGTGGCTCGCGGGCTCTAGAGCGCAGGCTCAGTAGTTGTGGCGCATGAGCTTAGTTGCTCCGCGCCACGTGGGTTCTTCCTGGACCAGGGCTTGAACTCGTATGCCCTGCATTGGCAGGTGGATTCTTAACCACTGAGCCACCAGGGAAGCCCTGTTTTATATTTTAGAATTCCAAGTATAAGTGATAGTGTACAGTATTTGTCTTTCTCTGACTCATCACATATTGCAAATGGAAGGGTTTTATTCTTTTTTATGGCTAAGTTTCTGTTGTATATAAATTACATCTTTCATTCATCTGTTGATGGACACTTGGGTTGCTCCCATATCTTGGCTATTGTAAATAATGCTGCTGTGAACATTGGGGTACATGTATCTTTTCAAATTAGTGTTTTCATTGTTTTTTTTTTTGATACATAACCCAGGAGTGGAATTGCTGGATCATATGGTAGTTCTATTTTTGTTTTTTTAAGGAGCCTCCGTACTGTTTTCCATAGTGACTGCACCAATTTACATTCCCACCAACCGTGTACAAGGGTTCCCTTTTCTCTGCATCTTTGCCAGCATTTATTATTTGTAGACTTTTGGATGATAGCCATTCTGACAGGTGTGAGGTGATATCTCGTTGTTTTGATTTGTATTTCTCTAATAACTAGCAATTTGGAACATCTTTTCATGTGCTTGTTAGCCACCTGTATGTCTTTTTTAGAAAAGTGTCTATTCTGGCTTTCTTCCCGTTTTTTTTTTTTTTTTTTTTTTAACTCTCAACCACTGCACCACCAGGGAAGCCCTCTTCCCGTTTTTTGATTGGGTTATTTGTTCTTTTGATATTGAGTTGTAAGAGCTATTTATATATTTTGAATATTAATCCCTTGTTGCTCATGTCATTTGAAAATGTTTTCTCCCATTCCAAAGGTTGTCTCTTCATTTTATCGATGGTTTCCTTTGCTGTGCAAAAGCTTTTAAGTTTAATTAGGTCCCATTTGTTTATGTTTGCTTTTATTTCTTTTGCTTTGTGAGACAGACCCCCCAAAATATTGCTGTGATGTCAGAGTGTTCTGCCCATGTTCTTTTCTAGGAGTTTTATGGTTTTAAGTGTTACATTTAAGTCTTTAATCCATTTTGAGTTTATTTTTGTATATGGTTTAAGGAAATATTCTAATCTCATTGTTTTACATGTAGCTGTCCCATTTTCCTGGCACCACTTACTGAATAGACTGTCTTTTCTCCATTGTATATTCTTTAAAATATATATATATGTGTATATATATATATATATATATATATTTATTTATTTATTTATGGCTGTGCCAGGTCTTAGTTGCAGCATGCAGGATCTTTTAGTTGCAGCATGTGGACTTCTTGGTTGCGGCATGCAGGCTTCTTAGTTGTGACATGCATGCGGGATCTTGTTCCCTGACCAGGGATTGAACCTGGGTGCCTGTATTGGGAGTGTGGAGTCTTATGCACTGGACCACCTGGGAAGCCCCTCCATTGTATATCCTTGCCTCCTTTGTCATACATTAATTGACCATAGGTGCCTGGGTTATAAAGTTTATTTTCGAGGATTATTTTTTGCTGGCTGTAAAACTCTAGATTGCAAATATTTTCTTCCAGTACATTCACTCTTTTATTCAAGCTGTCCTCTTTCTTCCATTGTTGATCTTAAGAAGTCAGCTCTCAGGCTGTTATTTCTTTAAAAATAGCCCTCCTCCAAACCTCCCTACCCCAGATGCTCATAGTCTTTGTTTTTCTGAAGTTTAACTATACTGTATGCACTTGGATTCCTTTTTATGTAGCCTGCTTGGGATTTGAAGGGCTTGGTGAATCTATGGCTTAATATCTTAAATTGGTTTTAGAATGGTCTTGGTCATTATCTCTTCAGATACTGCTTCTGCTCCATTCTGTCCTCTCATCTGCGCTCTTGGGATTCCAGTTAAATATATGTTTGTTCTCCTAACAGATCCTCCATCTTTCTTATCCTTTCCCGTATTTTTTATTCTTTTGTTATTATGTGCCTTGTTTGGATCTTTTATTCTGGTTTATCTTCCAACTCATTAATTCTTTCCTCAGCTGTATCTAATCAGCTTTTAAAAAAAATAAATTTATTTATTTATGGCTGCATTGGGTCTTTGTTGCTGCACACAGGCTTTGTCTAGTTGTGGCTAGTGGAGGCTACTCTTTGTTGCGGTGTGTGGGCATATCATTGCGGTGGCTTATCTTCTTGTGGAGCATGGGCTGTAGGCATGCAGGCTTCAGTAGTTGTGGCACGTGGGCTCAGTAGTTGTGGCACTAAGGATCAGTAGTTGTGGCTTGCAGGCTCTGGAGTGCAGACTCAGTAGTTGTGGCGCATGGGCTTACTTGCTCCATGGCATGTGGGATCTTCCCGGATGGGCTCGAACTCATGTCCCCTGCATTGGCAGGGGGATTCTTAACCACTTTGCCACCAGGGAAGTCCCTAGTCTGCTTTTAAGGTTGTCCATTGAAGGTGTTTTTCTTTGTGTTTTGTTTCAGTTTTTGTCATTGTATATTTTTGTTCTATAATTTATTTTTCCAAGTGTACAGGTTGTTTTTGTGGGTTTTTTTGGCGGGGGTAGCTTGTCATTCTCTGCCAGATTTTTCAAGCTTGGGCTTTTATCTTCTTGAACATAGTAAGAAAGTATATAAATATATCTGCTAATACCTGGGGACTCCTGTTTTATCATCCATTGTTTTAACTGTTTTCATTTAATTTGTCTTGTCCTCTGATGTGCCAGGGTTTATTTGATTATTGTATGTTAAATTAGGAAAATTATCTGGTCAAAATAACATGATATTTTCTTTGTCTAGGGAAGATTTTTGTTTACTTCATCTGGGGGTCACTAGTACTAGTTATAATCTTCTTCCAACATCAGGGCTTCAGATTTTCTGAAGTCTTATTGCATTCCATGTGTGAACTAGTTTTCTTCTTAGTCACCTTTACTATGAGGTTATCACCTTTTGAGGTTCAGGTCCAAAGGAGGAACTGGTTTGCCAAGACCCCTCCCCACTAGTCTTGATGGACCCTGAATTCCAACTTTTGTCCCAAGGGCCTACTAGACTCAGCCTCTAAGGCATGTCTACCAAATCAACAAATGACTCTAGAACAACAGTGGCCTGGCATGGGATAGTTTCCTACTTTTGTAATCCTATTTCTTTTTCATCTTGACTTCCTTATCTTGTTGCTTTTTGATGCTTTTTAAGAAGAGATTTTTTCCCCCATCTAACTTTTTTAGTTTTGAGGGAGTTGGGTAAGTGAGAGGGAGAATTTGTTTAAATTATATACTACACCGTTACTTGAAATAAAGTTTCTAATTGTTTTATAGGTGAAGAAACTGAGATCCAAACAGATTAAGTAATACTGTAAGACCACATAATCAGCGGCAGAACCAGGTCTACAATCTATGTCTTTGTGTTACTCTAGTACTTGTACTAATGATAAGTCATTTTAACTAAATATACAACAGTCATTTAGTTAAAATAGGTATACTCTAGAAGGGATTTCTTTGTTCTCTTGGGCCTGATTTGTATTTGGTATATGGCTAATTCTCTTTAGACTTTTTAGATAGCCTAATGGGGTAGGATCATTATTATATTATATAAATCCATTTCAAAATATGGAACTGTGAATATAGTTACTGCTTGATCTGTAACTGTGCAATACACCAGAATGGTTTCTAAAACCACAGAAACAATATGGTATGTAGGTTGCCAAAAAACAAAATAAAACCTCATCACATGTTTAATCTGGTACTGAACTATACAGGCGTATGTGGGCTATATAGAATTATGTGGGCTAGGTTTCCTGTTACTTACATACAGCAGTGGCTTGGAGGAAATGACATTCTGAGTTCCAAATAGACAATATATAAGGGAACTTTTAAAGTACAGTTGAATTGGAGCTTCTAATGTTGGGATTTTTAGAAGATTTTACATTTGAATCTCAATATAATATGAAAGCAGAATCCATTAGAGGCCTGTTTATATGACATAAGCAATGACAACTTTGGCTGACTTTCTGTATGTTTTTTCTATTTCAATCTTTTAAAAAATGTGGGCTCCTGAGTGTACCACCTTGTAGTTCTCTCTTTGTACTTCCTTTTCTGTGATTAAATTTCACCATGTTTAAACATAAAGAGGGAGAAAAGTGTATCATGGCTCAACTAATGATTACCTTTCAATCCAAGATTATTATGCTCAAATATTTTATTTTATTTTATTTTTTTATTAATTAATGAATCTATTTTTGGCTGTGCTGGGTCTTCGTTTCTGTGTGAGGGCTTTCTCTAGTTGCGGCAAGCGGGGGCCACTCTTCATGGCGGTGCGTGGGCCTCTCACTATTGCGGCCTCTCTTGTTGCGGAGCACAAGCTCCAGACGCACAGGCTCAGTAGTTGTGGCTCACGGGCCCAGTTGCTGTGTGGCATGTGGGATCTTCCCAGACCAGGGCTCGAACCCATGTCCCCTGCATTAGCAGGCAGATTCTCAACCACTGCGCCACCAGGGAAGCCCTCAAATATTTTCAAAATAAATTTATTTATATATTTATTTTTGGCTGCATTGGGTCTTTGTTGCTGCGTGCAGGCTTTCTCTAGTTATGGCGAGCGGGGGCTACTCTTCATTGTGGTGTGGGAGCTTCTCATTGTGGTGGCTTCTCCTGTTGCGGAGCACGGACTCTAGGTGCGTCGGCTTCAGTAGTTGTGGCACGTGGGCTCAGTAGTTGTGGTTCATGGGCTCTAGGGCGCAGGCTCAGTAGTTGTGGCACATGGGCTTAGTTTCTCCGTGGCATGTGAGATCTTCCCAGACCAGGGCTCGAACCCTTGTCCCCTGCATTGGCAGATAGATTCTTAACCACTGCACCACCAGGGAAGTCCCAATCATGCTCAAATATTAATATAAGAAGGCTTTTTTGATGCAGCGAGAGGGAGAAAGAGAGTGTATATGTGTAGGTAGAGGGCTAACATTAAAATGTTAAATGAAGTGAGGAAGAAGAGGTGTTGTTCTAAACTTAAAACTTATTGCTTCTTCCAATAAAAATTAATTTAAAAAATCTGATTGCTTCTGCTAAATTTTACTGGTGAAGTAACAACTTTAGTTAATTGTAAACTTCCTTCTTGATATAAATGTAGCATCTTCTGAAAAACTGTTCTGTACTTTGCTTATCTTGGAGCTTGTTATAAATCAGTACATAAAGAGCTTCCGGGGCTTCCCTGGTGGCGCAGTCATTAAGAATCTGCCTGCCGGGCTTCCCTGGTGGCGCAGTGGTTGAGAGTCCGCCTGCCAATGCAGGGGACACGGGTTCGTGCCCCAGTCCGGGAAGACTCTAGAGTCTGCGAGCTACAACTACTGAAGCCCATGCACCGCAACTACTGAGCTCACGCACCGCAACTACTGAGCTCACGCACCGCAACTGCTGAACTCACACATCACAACTACTGAAGTCCATGCACTCTAGGGGCCTGTGTGCCGCAACTACTGAGCCTGCGTGGTGCAACTACTGAAGCCTCCGTGCCTGGAGCCCGTGCCCCGCAACAAGAGAAGCCACAGCAATGAGAAGCCGGTGCATCGCAACGAAGAGTAGCCCCTGCTCGCTGCAACTAGAGAAAGCCTGTGCGATTTTTATAATTAAATGGAATGAATTTATCATAAATCATTAAGAATCTATGCTGCAATGAATAGTATTGTACATATCTCACATCATTTATCTAGGATAAATTCCTGAAGTGGAATTGCTGGGTCAGAAGGTATTTATATTTGTGATTTTAATTGATATTGTCAAATTGCACTTTATAGAAATTGTATCAACACCTACCAGCTTGTTAGTCAGACACCCTGCTCAGCAGCGTATCTATATCTCAAATTTTTTGATCTTTGTTAATCTGATGGTAAAACATGATTATTTTGCACTGCCTTTACTTCGCATTTCTTTATATTGTAAAATTTAAATCTTTCATATATTTAAAAAGCCATTTGTATTTCACTTTTCTGTAATCTGTTCAAGTCATTGTCCATTTTACTTGGGTGCTGCCCTTTTTTACTGATTTAACTTTTTCCATAATATGGGTTGTAGTATTTTTTCCCTGATTTGTTATATGTCTTTTGATTTTTGCTTATGGTTATTTTTATAATGCCAAGCTGTTTTGTATTAATGTATTTGTTTCTTTTATAACTTCTAGATCTTAAGACATTTAGTTATTAAAACAAATTTTAAAAATGTTAATTGAAGTAGAGTTGATTTGTAATCTTATGTTAGCTTCAGATGTACAGTATAATGATTCAGTATTTTTCAGATTATACTCCATTAAAAGTTATTACAGGGCTTCCCTGGAGGCGCAGTGGTTGAGAATCCGCCTGCCGATGCAGGGGACATGGGTTCGTGCCCCGGTCCGGGAAGATCCCACACGCCGCGGAGCAGCTGGGTCCGTGACACATGGCCGCTGAGCCTGTGTGTCCGGAGCCTGTGCTCCGCAACGGGAGAGGCCACAACAGTGAGAGGCCCACGTACCAAAAAAAAAAAAAAAAGTTATTACAAGATAATGGCTATAATTCCCTGTGCTATACAATATATCCTTGTTGCTGATCTATTTTATACATAGTAGTTTGTATCTGTTAGTCTCATACCCCTGTCTTGCCCCTCCTACCTCTGTCTCCCCTTTGGTAATCACTAGTTTTCTATATCTGTGAGTCTGTTTCTGTTTTGCATATACGTTCATTTGTATTATTTTTTAGATTCCATATATAAGTGATTATCATACAGTATTTGTCTTTCTCTGCCTGTCATATTTCACTAAGCATAATATTCTCTAGGTCCATCCACATTGCTGCAGATGGCAGAATTTCATTCCTTTTTATGGCTAATTTTCCATTGTGTGTGTGTGTGTGTGTGTGTGTGTGTGTGTGTGTGTGTGTGTGTGTGTGTGAGAGTCTTAACCAGTGGATCGCCAGGGAAGTCCCTGTAGCACATCTTTATTTGTTTGTCTGTTATTGGGCACTTGGGCTGCTTCCGTGTCTTGGCTGTTGTAAATAGTGCTACTGTGAACATTGGGGTGCATGTATCTTTTTGAATGAGTGTTATTGTTTTTTCTGTATTCATACCCAGGAGTGGAATTGCTGGATCATATGGTAGTTCCATTTTTAGTTTTTTGAGGAACCTCCGTACTGTTCCCCATAGTGGTTGCACCAATTTACATTCCCACCAACGGTGTACAAGAGCTCCCTTTTCTCCACATCCTTGCCAACATATATTATTTGTAGACCTTTTGGTGATAGCCATTCTGACATAGGTGTGAGGTGATAATCTCATTGTTGTTTTGATTTGCATTTCTCTAATAATTAGTGGTGTTGAGCATCTTTTCATGTGCTTAAGACATATTTAGAAAGGCTTTTGCCAGCCAGAGATTATTTTTTTAAATCACTATTTTAGTAGTTCCTGTTATTTAAATCTTTGTTCCACCTGGAATTTTCCTAATAGGTATAAGGTATGAATACAACTTAGATTTTTGCTTCAACACCATTTATGGAATAATCCATCTTTTTCCCCACATCCAGTTGCCACCTTTATCATATACTAAATTATATATGTATTTGATTCTTCTTCTTACTCTTTGAATATGCTCTGTATTCGTGTTTAGTTCCATACTTATTATAGTTACTGTAACTTTGTAATATGTTCTGATGTCTGGTAGAGCAAGCCCTCTTGTTACACTTTATTTTTCTGAATTCATTTAGTTCCTCTTATTTGTTTTTGCATATGGACATTGGAGTCAGATTGCATAATTATAAAATGAAAAAAATCCTGTTGGTATTTTTATTGGGATCATATGATATGTAACTTAAGAGAATTAACAATATTTAAGATATATCCCCAACTAAGAATATTATTTACCTTTCCATTGTTTGTCTTCTGTGTCTTTAAGTAGTGTTAAAATTTTCTTCGTAAAGATTTTACATATTTCTTATTAAATATATTCCTATGTGTTTTATACTTTTTGTTGCTATTATGAATGGGGTCTTATCTTCCATTATATCTCCTAGTTATGAGATATATGAGGTTCTTGATCCCTCTATATTAATTTTGTATCATGCTACCTTACTAAATTTTCTTTTTATTTCTAATAGTTTCTCAGTTGACTCTTTTAGATTTTCCTGACATATAGTCTTATCACTTGCAAGCATTGAACTTTTATCGATAACAATTTTATTAAGAGTTTCTATCAAGAGTGGCTACTGAACTTGTATTCTGTTTTCAGCATCTATGGAGTAAATTATATTCGTCTTTTAAATCTGTTTTACTGAATTGGTTTAGTTGTGTTTAAAACACTATAAGAAATGTTTTGGCGTTAAGGTAGATGGTATCCATCTGTTTTTAGTATGACCCCCCTCCTTAAAAATTATAAACTTTTTATTGTGAAAATTATCATTACCTCAGAAAAATGCATGTAACAATTTTACAGCTTAGTACTATAACCCTAAGAACCTCTCACATGCCCCCCTTTTTTTTTTTGCGGTACGCGGGCCTCCCACCACTGTGGCCTCTCCCGCTGCGGAGCACAGGCTGTGGACGCACAGGCTCCGCGGCCATGGCTCATGGGCCCAGCCGCTCCGCGGCACGCGGGATCCTCCTGGACCAGGGCACGAACCCATGTCCCCCGCATCGACAGGCAGACTCTCAACCACTGCACCACCAGGGAAGCCCTCATATGCCCCCTTCTGATCACATCCTCTCCTTCCCCAAAGAGACTACCTTACTTTGACTTTTGAGGTGGGAATTTTCTTTTTCTTTTTAAAAATACTTATTTATTTATTTGGTTGTTCCAGGTCTTACTTGCAGCACGTGGGCTCCTTAGTTGCGGCAGGGGGCTCCTTAGTTGTGGCACAGGGCTCCTTAGTTGTGGCATGCGAACTCTTAGTTGCAGCATGCATGTGGGATCTAGTTCCCTGACCAGGGATCAAACCTGCGCCCCCTGCATTGGGAGTGCAGAGTCTTATCTGCTGTGCCACCAGGGAAGTCCTCAGTAATTTTCTTAATTTGCTTTATAGTGTGACGATGTAAGTGTGCATCCCTGAGCAATATAGCTTAATTTACCCTTTTTTTTTTGTTATTTTATATAAATGGAATCACAGTAAATACTGTGTGGTTGCTTTCACTCAGTATTAAGTTTTAAAGATTTATCCATGTCATTTTGTGTAGCTGCAGTGCCCTGTATTCCATTATAGGAATATACTGAATGTATTTATCCATTCTCCCACTGGTGGACATTGATGAACATCTGGATTGTTTCAGTTTGGGGCTACTGTGCACAGTGCTGCTATGTACTTAATGTTCAGGCTGGTGCACATAAGCACACTTTTCCATAAAATATATGCCTAGGAGTGGTCTTGCTAAGTTATAGGGTATACATATCTTTAGGTTAGAGCAGTTACACTACTTCCAGGAGTGGGTACCATCTTTTCTTGTCCTCGTTAACACTTGATATTTTCAGACTTCTTGCTGTTAGCTAACTTGGTGGGTATCTGATGGAGGTTTTAATTTTTATTTCCTGATTTTAATGAGGTTGGTTACCTTTTATATGTATATTGGACATATTTATTTCCTCTATTGTGATGTATCTGTTAAAAGTTTTTTGTCCATTTTTCTACTGGGTTCTGTGTCTTTTTCTTAGAATTTAAAGGAATTCTTTTTATGTTCTGGATATAAGTTCTCTGCCCCTTGTGTGTTACAAATATCTTCTGCATCTTCACTTTCTTAACGGTGCCTCTTTTGTTTTTTTTACAAGTTGCCTTGTTTTTGTTTTTATTTATTTTTGGCTGTGTTGGGTCTTCGTTGCTACACTCGGGCTTTCTCTAGTTGCGTCGAGTAGGGGCTACACTTCGTTGCGGTGTGTGGGCTTCTCATTGTGGTAGCTTCTCTTGTTGCAGAGCACGGGCTCTAGGTGCACGGGCGGCACGTGGGCTCTAGAGCACAGGCTCAGTAGTTGTGGCACACAGGCTTAGTTGCTCCGTGGCATTTGGGATCTTAGCAGACCAGGGCTTGAACCCGTGTCCCCTGCATTGGCAGGCAGATTCTTAACCACTGCACCACCAGGGAAGTCCCTGACCTAGATTTTTTTTAATAAGGAGAGCAGGAGTTACCTCATAATTACTCATTGTGTTATTCATTGATAACACAAATTGGCTTTAACGGCAACAGTAGGTTCCCTTATAGCGGTGTAGGTGTTTACTAAATAAAAGGCATTGTATCCCTCTTGAGGCCTATTATGGCAGAAGAGAGAACGAGAATTAACATATTAAGTGACAAAGTGGGAAAGGCCAGCTGAGAGGGGGGAAATTACAATGAAGTAAAGCAGATTCACGAAGGGGCCTGAGGATCCTGGTATTCTTTGTGGAAGTAAGCAGGGTAATTTAAAGGAAAGGTATTGGACTAGATAGGATACCTGCACAAATATTGAACAAACTCTTTGTTCTAGAAGAACTCATGTGAGAGAGGTTCTCAAATTTTGTCAGAGACTAAGTGGTACAGTGATTAAGAGTCTGCCTTCTTTTGGTTATAGTTAGAGAGTTTTGCACTGGCTGATTGTACAAAGAAGATGAGCCACTTCACCTTTTGTGTTTTCTAAAGATGAGTATGGTTTTTGAATTATGGTTGGCCAAAGTCCTAAAGACCTAGGCAAGAGTGCCTCCTTGTCAATAAGCCACACGGAAAACCCAGAATGAGAACACATATTCATTAGATTTTTTTGATAAATGGGCTCCCTATAAAAATTTGACCAGGATCTCAAAAGGAATATCTTTAAAAAGATTTTTTTAAACAATTAAAATTTTTTTCATAGTTAATATGTACACATGATGCCAAGTTCAAAAGATATGTAGTACTAAGTAAGCCTGCTAATAAGGCCTCTCCAGCCTTCCAGCTCTCCTGCGTGGAGACAAAGTTGTCAGGTTTGTATGTATCCTTCCTTAGATTGTTCTATGCATTTACACGCATATATGTGTATATACGTTCATGTGTGTGTGTCTGTATATCTACGGATATCTATAGATATATGGATATGTGTGTGTCTATATTTCTATATATACATATGTAATGTGTGTGTGCTCATAAATGATAGCATACTGTGTTCTGAAATTTTTTTTACTTAAGTCAAAATTATATCCTAATTGGTTTTTAAAAAGTGACATTTAAAATCCAATTTATAGGTCTATCTTGTTATGAACTTTGTAGGTATATATTGTCATGAGTAAACTTTTATAGTCAAAGTGAATATTGTTAGTAGTTTTGAGTATAAGATTTTTCTTGTTACAGTTTTATACATGCTATGGTTATATTCAAATTTTGCTTCTGTTTATTTGATTACTAAAATACATACTTAACACATGCATGCTTATTCCCAAATAGGTATGTTTATATCCATAGATTTGAAAATGCCAATTACATTTAATTTTTTTCTGAAATGTAGCACTCCATGATAAGTAATTTGTCATAACCAGACACTATGCTAAACACTTTGCATAGAGTATATTATATAATCTTCAAATAACTAAGGAGTAGGTAATGATTTTAATTTTACAAGTATGACAATGAAGGCTCAGAGAGTTGAATAACCATATATGCCTGATTATAAGATTCCTACTCTCCCATTTAAAATATTTTTTAAAAAGCTTTTTAATCAAGGTTAAGTTTGGTTAAGTTTTATTTTATTGTTTATACATGATGTAGGAAAGTGTCTACTTATAATGCTCAGTTTACATGTATACATTTTAAATTATAAATATGTTAATATAAACTGTTATTGATACATTAGTATTAAATTAATATGAACATTAATTTAGAAATATTACCTTTTCTTCTCTACTTCAATGAAGTATATTTATTCAGACTTTTCTTATGTATTTTAGTATTAATGGCTTTCCACACTTTGAACAATCTAATTGTTCCAGAGCAAATATTATCTTCTAAGGTATTTGAGATAGATCCCTTTTTGAATCACTGTATTATGTTTTAATTGGAAAATTTCTCTCTAGCTATAAATCCCCATTCATATAACATTAGTAAAGTTTTTTTAAAAAAATATTTATTTGGTTGCACTGGCTCTTAGTTGTGGCAGGCAGGCTCCTTACTTGTGGCATGCATGTTGGGATCTAGTTCCCTGACCAGGGATCAAACCCAGGCCCCCAGCATTGGGAGCGTGGAGTCTTATCCACCTGTGCCAACTTATTCCCTGCACCACCAGGGAAGTCCCAGGGTTTTTTTATTAATGTATTTTGTATGGATGGTATTGATGATCTCTATGATATAATCACTTAGTCTGTTGCTTTTTAAAGTGATCTATTTGTGCTGCTAATATTTACTAAACCTACTATGTTCCAGAAACCATTCTAGCATTGGAGGTAGAATTGTGGACAAAACCAAGACTCAACATTCTAGATACATATATTCAATCTGGAAAGAAAGACAGTAACAAATATGTGGTGTAAAGTAGGGATAAGTACTCAGAAATCACATAAGAGGATATAGAGTGAAGATTGTTGTTTAAGATGATAGAACAGATTTCTAAAGAAGTGATTTGAGCAGAGACCTGAATGACATAAAATGTGTAGGTAACTGGATAAAGAATTTTCCATGAAGTTGCAGAAACTCTGAGGTTGGAGAATGCTTACAGTTTTTGAGGAACAACAGTGAGGCACCAGCAGCAAAATATGAGTTCTAGTCATTGCTCCGTATCTTCAATGACATTTTGTTATGTTTCATGTGTACAACATTATATTTCTACTTCTGTATACCATACAGTGTGCTCACCACCAAAAATTTCATTTCTGTTCATCACTATACAGTTGATCTCCTTTACCTATTTTGCCCTCTCCTGGGCACCCTCCACCCCCAGTAACCACTACTGTGTTCTCTGTATCTGCATGTTTGTTTTTGTTTGATTTAGTTTGTTCATTTATTTTGCTTTTTTAAAATTAGTTTTGTTTTATATTCCACATATCAGTAATATCATATGGTATATGTCTTTCTCTATCTGACTTATTTTACTTAGCATAATAACCTCAAGGTTCATCAGTGTTGTGGCAGATGGCAAGATTTCATCTTTTTATGGCTGAGTAATATTCCATTGTGTATATATCCCACGTCTTTATCCATTTATCTGTTGATGGGTGCTTAGGTTGTTTCCATATCTTGGCTATTGTAAATGAGGTTGTGATGAACATAGGGGTGCATATATCTTTTGAATTAGTGTTTTCTTATTCTTTGGATAAATACCCAGAAGTGGGATAGCTGGATCATATGGTAATTCTATCCATTCATTCATTCATTCATTCATTCATTTATTTATGGCTGTGTTGGGTCTTCATTGCTGCACACGGGCTTTCTCTAGTTGTGGTGAGCGGGGGCTACTCTGTGTTGCAGTGCGTGGGCGTCTCATTGCAGTGGCTTCTCTTGTTGCAGAGCTCTGTAGTTGTGGCACTCGGGCTCAGTAGTTGTGGCACACAGGCTCAGTTGCTCTGCGGCATGTGGGATCTTCCCAGACCAGGGCTCAAACCCGTGTCCCCTGCATTGGCAGATGGATTCTTAAACCACTGCGCCACCAGGGAAGTCCCGGTAATTCTATTCTTAAATTTTTGAGGAATCTCCATACTGTCTTCCATAGTGGCTACACCAGTTTACGTTCCCACCAACAGTTTATGAGAGTTCCCTTTTCCCCAGATCCTTGCCAACACTTGTTATTTCTTGTCTTTTGGATAATAACCAGTCTGACAGGCATGAGGGGATATCTCATTGTGGTTTTGATTTGCATTTCCCTAAAAATTAGTGATGTTGAACATCTTTTCATGTGCCTGTTGGCCATTTATATGTCTTCTTTGGAAAAAATGTCTATTTAGCTCCTCTGTCCATTTTAAAATCAGGGGTTTTTTTGTTGTTGGTTGTATGTGTTGTTTATATATTTTGGAGATTAACCCCTTTTCAAATACATCATTTGCAAATATCTTCTCCCATTTGGTAGGTTGTCTTTTTGTTTTATTGATGGTTTCCTTTGCTGTGCAGAAGCCTTTTAGTTTGATGTAATCCCATTTGTTTATTTTTGCTTTTGTTTCCCTTGCCAGAGGAAGCATATCTAGAAAGACATTGTATTGGTAAGACCAATGTCGAAGATTCTGCCCGTGTTTGGCCTCTCCCGTTGCGGAGCACAGGCTCCAGACGTGCAGGCTCAAAGGCCATGGCTCATGGGCCCAGCCGCTCCGCGGCATGTGGGATCTTCCCGGACCGGGGCACGAACCCGTGTCCCCTGCATCGGCAGGCGGACTCTCAACCACTGCGCCACCAGGGAAGCCCTGGGGTTGTCTGTCTTTTTATTGAGTTGTAGAAGTTTTTATGTGTATTCTGGATACAAGTGTTTTGTCATATATACAAAGTAAAATATTTTCTCCTGGTCTGTGGTTTGCCTGTGCATTTTCTTAATAGTGTCTTTTGATAATTACAAGTTAAAAAAATTTTTTTACATATATATATTATTTTCCATTATGGTTTATCACAGGATATTGAATATAGTTCCCTGTGCCGTACAGTATGATATTAACGAAATTTGATCTATCAATTTTTTTATTTTATGGTGAGTGCTTTTTTTGGTCCTCTCCAAGAAATAATTGCCCATCTTAAGCAGACTTAGCTTTTCATTCTGAATATTTGGGACTCTGTTAGAGGCTTAGATCTCACTGATTACTCTAGCTGCTGTGTGAGGACAAGATTATAAGGCAGCAAAAGTGGAAACAGACCAGTTAACAGTTTATTGACCGGGGACATATTAATACGTCTTTTGTTAGCCGATACAATTAACATCACCGTGAGACATTGTTAGAGCTTAAAATTGGTCAAGGGTTCATTATACAACTTATGATTGTCGTTATCATTCACATTTTGCTCCATTAGGTTTTTGTTCCACCTTGTGTATATTATAAACGCAAGTTTATTACCGTAAAATTTTCAAAAATGATGCATTGTGAAATTTTGAGTGAAGAATATTTCAGTGAATTTTATCCAGATACTTTCACTGTTTGTCTGAGCGACGTATATACTAGTGTTTCAGAAGATGATAGTTCTTCAGAACATAGTTCTGATTCAGACGAATGTGAATATTAGACCAACAAAAAGACAAAACACCTTAGTGATTGATTCTGATATGGAAAGTGAAAATGAAACCCATGGTGCTGGAGAATGATCCTTTTCTTCGGCAGAAGAATGGGTTGAAGACAACATTTCACAAAAATTAGAAGACTTTACAGGTGTGTCAGGTGTAACTTTTTTTTAAAATAAATAAATTTACTTATTTATTTATATTTTGGGCTGCGTTGGGTCTTTGTTGCTGTGTGCGGGCTTTCTCTGGTTGCAGCGAGCTGGGGCCACTGTTCGTTGCTGTGTGCGGGCTTCTCATTGCAGTGGCTTCTCTTGTTGTGGAGCACGGGCTATAGGCGTGCAGGCTTCAGTAGTTGTGGCATGTGGGCTCAGTAGTTACACGAGCTCTAGAGCGCAGGCTCAGTAGTTGTGGCACACGGGCTTAGTTGCTCTGTGGCATGTGGGACCTTCCTGGGCCAGGGCTCAAACTCGTGTCCCCTGCATTGGCAGACGGATTCTTAACCACTGCGCCACCAGGAAAGCCCAGGTTTAACTATTGAATGTAATAACCCGCAAAATGTTAGTGAAATAGCAATTTTTGGTAACGACTTTTTTGAGTTGGTCACGTCTCAAACAAACTTGTATCATCAGCAGAATGAAAAATCATATAAAAAGTATGATGAGGGTTTAAAATGTTCTGATGTAACCAATAGTGACATGAAGAAGTTTCTTGGATTAATAACTTTGTTGGGACAAATAAGAAAGTCACACTGGAAAGAACATTGGTCGACTGATACCTTACTTGAAACACCTATCTTTCCAAAGATTATGACGAGAAGAAGGTTCCAACAAATAATGACATTTCTTCACTTTAATGATAACTCAGGAACTCCACTTCCTACAGACAGAATTTCAAAAGTTAAACCTCTTTTGGTTTATTTTCTACCAAAAATGTTTAATAAGTTTTTAAAATATTTATTTACTTATTTATCTATTTATTTATTTATCTATCTATCTATCTATTATCTATCTATTTATGCGGGCTGCGCCGGGTCTTAGTTGCGGCATGCAAACTCTCGGTTGTAGCATGCATGTGGGATTTAGTTCCCTGACCAGGGATCGAGCCTGGGCCCCCTGGATTTGGAGCATAGAGTCTTACCCAGTGGACCACCAAGGAAGTCCCTCTACCAAAATTTCAATCAATCTATATAACCATACAAGAGCTGTCACTTGTGGAGGCAGTGATAAAGTAGAGAGGATGACTCAGATTCAAGACCTGTAACCCCAGAAAACTTACAAAATACGGAATTTTGGTCAGGATGGTTGGTGAAAGTGAAACTGGATATATATGCAACCTTGAGATTTACATGGATGAAGGAAAGAAACTATAAGAAACAATATTATCGGTCCTACAACGTTATCTTGGTTCGTGGCACCATATTTACCAAGACAGTTATTACAACAGTGTGTCCACATCTGAAATATTGTTGAAAATAAAACCAGAGTTTGTGGGACTATAAGAGAGAATCGTGATCTACCAAACCAATTAAAGGAGAAATCTAAATATCTGCAGAGGGGAGAAATGACATTCTTACGGAAGGGAGAAGTGACTCTTCTTATATGGAAAGACAAGAGACTGGTCCACATGGTGACAACTATTCATGACGCATCCATAGCCTCTCCATAGCATGGATCCATAACATCTACAGGAAGGAAGACAGGAGGACTGGCCATCAGATAACTAAGCCCACTTATATATTAGAGCAGCTGTCCCCAACCTTTTTAGCACCAGGGACTGGTTTTGTGGAAGACAGTTTTTCCACGGATGGCGGGGGGATGGTTTAGGTGGTAATGTGAGCGATGGGGAGCGGCAGATGAAGCTTTGCTTGCTCTCCTGCCGCTCACCTACTGCTCTGCGGCCCAGTTCCTGACAGGCCACGGACCACTACTGGTCCGTTGCCTGGGGGTTGGGGACCCCTGTATTAGAGTATAATAAATATATGAAAGGAGTTGATCAGTCTGATCAATATCTGGCAAACTTCAGTATCTTCCAGAAAACTTGAAAATGGTGTAAGAAAGTAAGTTTCTATTTGAGTAATTGAGGTTTATTCAGTGCATTTAAAATTTTACTGTAAACTTAATGCATGGAATAAAATGACTTACAAGCAATTTTTCTTAGCAGTAGCTAGAGAATGGGTAACTGGACATTCTGGTAAGTGTAGTGGTAGTCCCGAACCTGGTCCTTCTTGTGGCGTTTCGCAAAGATCCACCTTGTCGACTCTCAGGTAAAATAAAAGAATATATGCTAGAGGAAATCATATACACAGGACTAAAAAAAAAAAAAATGCTGCCAGAAAGGGTAGAGTCTGCTCTTAGGGGAAAGCGTAGTGAAACACGGTATATTTGTGATAGATGTTCTGTTCCCCTGCACAGAGGTGCCTGCTGTACTGCATATCACACTCTAACAAAGTATTAGAATGCTTTAGTAAGACATGTACAAAGTTTCAAATAAGTACATTACGTGCAAAAAAAGTTGTTGATATTTACTCAAACTTGGGTGTTTCAATATTCCCTTATGTAACAAATTGCCGGCCACAGTTTCTGCAAAAATCCCCTGGTCAGCAATGTTAAGAGGCTATTGTAGTGGTCGAGGAGAGAAAATAATGGTACTCTGGACTGGGCTGTAGTGGTGGAGACACTGAAAAGTCTGGGATTAACGGTGTTGAATTTGCTTGTTGGATGTATGATATACGAGACGGACAGACATGGAGGGGAGGCAGTTAGGATCATTTCGTATTTTTGACTTGAGCTACTGGATAAATGGTGGTGCCATATGCAGAATATACAAAACTACAATTGACCGAGGTTATTTCAAACTCTAATGTACATTGCCAAGTAACATGTTGTCCAATATAAAGTAATTGGAAGAGTATCCCATAATACAATAGACATTTAAAGAATTCAAATATATGGCTACTCCCTTCTTACTAAGAGAATTTTGGCGGAAATTTTGCTCCTTTTTTGGTACACATGTATAGTTGATATGTACATTTGGAAGCATATTTTGTAGAATGTAACCGAACAATACAGTGCTTGATTATTTCAATTTAAAAACTGCTATTCTTTTGTTTTTCTAGCTTCATTTCTTACCATTTTGAAGCTTTTTTGTGCATCTGTAAAAACAAGTTAGCTTTAGTAAACTTTTATGGAGATGGTCTTTGATCATAGTACCTCAGAGGTATCATAATGCTACTTCATATATTAGTTAGAAAGGTACATTCTTAAGCCTTGAAGTGCTTCTTAGCTTCCCTGTAGGCAAAGTAAGATTCTGTTCTTGGGGATCAAGTTAGAGCAAATCTCAGATTTTTGCCAGCAAAAGTCATTGTTTCAGTAGAGATTTCATTAATATTGTATATATATACCAAGTCTTGAGTTTTTGTTCAAATTTAGGAGCTAGCTTATGATAGCAGAAAGAATTTTGGCAACAGGAATAGGAAGGGAACTGAGTTCTAGTCCAGCTCTGTGACCTTAGGTGAATCATTAACTTTATATGCCTCATTTTCTTCATCTGTAAAATGAGGAATAATTGATTAAAGTTCTTTTAAAAACTGAAGTTATAGTTTCTTATTGGTTTTGTAAAGATTTTGGCTTTATAAAGACATGTTTGAACCATCGTATTAGAAACATTGGAGGGATTTCCCTTGTGGTCCAGTGGGTAAGACTCCATGCTCTCAGTGCAGGGGCCCCGGGTTCGATCCCTGGTCAGGGAACTAGATCCCACATGCATGCCACAACTAAGAGTCTGCATGCTGCAACTAAAAGTTTCCATGCTGCAACTAAGAAGTCCACATGCCGCAACTAAGAATCTGCATGCCGCAACTAAGAATTCTGTACGCGGGAACTAAGATCCCGCACGCCTTAACTAAAAGATCCTGCATGCCGCAACTAAGACCCAGCGCAACCTAAATAAATAAATAAATATTAAAAAAAAAAAAAGAAACACTGGAAATTTAATCTTTGGCTGACTCATTTGAAAAAAAAAGTGAATTGTGGGCATCTTGCCTGGTTCATAGAATGTTATTAAGTTTGAATCACTGTTACTCATATCAAACTTAAGCCTGTGACTGGTAAGGCTCCCTCTCTTTTAATAATAGCTTATTGAGATATAATTCACACACCATACAGTTCAATTCAGTGGTTTTTAATATATTCACAGAGTTGTGCAATCATCGTCAGAATCAATTAGAGCATTTTCTTCCCCTTTTTTTAAAAAAATATTTATTTGGCTGCGTCAGGTCTTAATTGCGGCATGTGAGCTCTTCGTTGCGGCATGCGAGCTTCTCTCTAGTTGCGGCACGGGGCCTTCTCTCTAGCTGTGGTGTGCAGGCTCCAGAGTGTGTGCGCTCTGTAGTTGTGGCGCGTGGGCTCTGTATTTTGCGGCATGCAGGTTCTCTAGTTGAGGTGCACTGGCTCAGCGGTTGCAGTGCACGGGCTTAGTTGCCCCGCGGCATGTGGGATCTTAGTTCCCTACCAGGGATTGAACCTGCGTCCCGGCATTGGAAGGTGGATTCTCAACCACTGGACCACCAGGGTAGTCCCTTAGAACATTTTCATCATCGCAAAAAGAAAGTACCCATGAGCAGTCACTTCCCATTTCTGCATGACCTTCCAGCCCTAGGCAACGGCTAGTCTACTCTGTCTCTATGGATTTGCCTAATCTGGACATTTCATATAAACATGTGGCCTTTTGTGTCTGGTTTCTTTCACTCAGCATAATATTTTCAAGGCATATCCATTTTGTAGCATATATCAGCGCTTCGTTTCTTTTTGTCGTAGCATAATATTCCATTGTATATCACGTTTTTTCTGTCCATCAATTGTTGGACATTTGGGTTGTTCCTACTTTTTGGCTACTAAGATCTCATTTGTGTATAAATTTTTGTATGGACATATGTATTCATTTCTCTTGGATATATAACTAAGAGTGGGATTTCTGGATTATATGGTAACTCTGTATTTAATCTTTTGAGGAACTGCCAGACTGTTTCCCATAGCATTTGTTTTTGTTTGTTTTTTTGGCTGCACAGGGTCTTTGTCGCTGCACGTGGGCTTTCTCTAGTTGCAGCGAGTGGGGACTACTCTTCATTGCAGTGCGCGGACTTCTCCTTGCGGTGGCTTCTCTTGTTGTGGAGCACCACGGGCTCTAGGCCCACGGGCTCCGTAGTTGTGGCTCACGGGCTTAGTTGCTCCGTGGCATGTGGGATCTTCCCGGACCAGGGATCAAACCCGTGTCCCCTGCATTGACAGGTGGATTCTTAACCACTGTGCCACCAGGGAAGTCTGTCCCATAGCATTTGGAAACATTTTTACATTCCTATCAGCAATGTATGAGGGTTCCAAATTCTCTACATCCTCCCTTGGACCTTATTATTGTCTATCTTTTTGGTTATAGTCATCCTAGTGGGTGTTAAGTGGTATCTCATTGTGGGTTTTTTTTTTTTTTTTTCCATTGTGGTTTTGATTTGCATTTCCCTGATGGTTAAAGATGTTGAGCATCTTTTCAAGTGCTTATTAAGGCTGCCTCTTTGGGCAGTTTTTCTTTTGGAATGGGGATATGATGTGGTTGGGAGTTGATCTACTTAGCTCTTTTCCTAAAGTGTCAACTAAGCATTCTGAAGTATCAGTTAAATAAGCAGACTCTTCTCACTCCTGGTAGGGAATAAATCAAAGTCTAAATTTAATCCACACACCTGTTTTCACCTTCTTTATTTCTGTAAAATGTAACAAAGAATTTCACTGGAAATATGATTTATATCTTGTTGGAATTGTTACCTATGTTTGGGTGGGGGACAGAACTTTTACTGATGTATCTTTAACACCGAAATCTTAGCAATCTGCTCAGTATTTCAAATGTTCATGAGTAAGACTGCAACATATAAAGCAGTATCATAGTCACACAAAGATGAGAATGAAGCGTGTCTGGGAATCTGGTAGAAAACCTTTTCATATTTATAGCAGCCCTGTTTCCCTTATAAAAGTTTTGTGAATTAATATAGGATGTGTAATTGTTTCTAAGGAGCATATTTAACTTAGGTTACATAGCCTAAAATACGTTACTTTGAAATGATACTCTTGTTAATAGGAACTTAATTTATTAAATTAAGAATATTTAGTTTTAGTAGAGATTTTGCTCTTGAAAATGTTAATTGCTGCCGTCTGGATTTGGTCTTATCAGTCCAGTCAGATTTGTGAAGTAATTTTTTTTTTCCATTCCAGAAATACATGCTACAGGATTTAACTATCAGAATGAAGATGAAAAAGTCACCTTGTCTTTTCCTAGTACTCTCCAACCAGGTAGGAGAAACGGCTTTTGTAAAATCCTGTTATGAATAGTGACATCTTCTTCCAGAAAAATTTATCATATGCCCTATTTTTTTTAACTCATTGTTTTACGGAGATTAAGTATTAAGACAGAGCTTTAGACAGAGTCAGGTGCACTTCAACTTTTGGGCCACCAGAAAAAATAAAAAAACATAGAACATAATGCATTGTTTTCACCTTTTCAGTTTTTTAAAAATATATCTACCTAGCTCCATCTTCTACTAATTGAATCCAAATCTCTGAGATGACTGTCCCACAGATAATTCTGAGATACAACCAGAGATTAGGGAGCTATTATGCTAGTGAGGGCATGGATGAAAAGATTCGTTGGTATGTTACTATATGTGCTATATAAAAGCACAAAGAAACTAGATGTTCTGAGCTTAATATAATGGAAGAAATCATATACAAATCAATTGGTAAAGCACTAAGACTTCGAGTAGTGAGCAAATGAAAAGCCACAGATAATTTGTATGAAAGAAAATGCAAATAAATAATAAACATGTGAAAAGATATTTGCCCTCCTGGTAATGAGAAATATTAAAACAACAGCTACTGATATATCAGTTTTTGCCTGTCATATAAGCTGAAGTAAAAAAACGATTCTCAATGATGTGACTGCCTCATATTACTGGTAAGAATGTAAATCCATGTAATTTATTTGGAAAGCGGTCTGGCAGTATGTATTAAGAGCCTAAGCATGTTCATGTCTTTGACCCAGCAATTCTGGTAATAGGAATATATCCTAAAGAAAAGTCATAAATACAGGAGACACTTTATGCCTAGAAATGTCTATTGAGACGTTACCTAAGGTAGTAAAAAATTAGAATTAATACATTTGTCCAACACTAAGGGAATAATTAAGCTAATTATGACATACATGTATGGTGGAATATATATAGCAATTAAAAGTGAGGTTTGTGAATTCTTAACACTGTAAAGTACTTATTATAATGTAAAATTGAAAAGCAGAATACAAAATTACATATACAAGGTGATGAATCAGATCTCTAAAATGGTACAAATGAAATTATATGTCTGGTTGTTGACATAATTGACGATTTTTATTCTTATTCATACCTTTCTCTGGTTTCCATAATTTTTATATTGAGAATATATTCCCTTAATATAAAAGTATTTTAAGAAAAATTTTAAATTGGAGAAATTTTGTCTTTTATTTTGATAGTCTTAAAGACCTTTCATTTTGTCTTTTTCTAACTAAGATTATTTTTGTGTGAAATTATTATAAAAACAAATGCTTGCCATGAACATGTATTAAAAGATACTGAAGAATATAACCTGAAAATTGAGATTCCCTCTCTCTGACCCCTTCTACTTCCATTGTCTACTAATCGTTCCAGAAATATTCTATTTCTTTCTAGAAATATTCCATAAGTGTATATGTACATTTTAACCCACAGATGGGATCACAAATGTCAGTGGCTTCCAACAAATATTTCTTGTTTACACATGGCCCTGAGGACTGCTGATCATCTGCAGCCATATTGCCAACTTCACTGAGCACCACTAAGCTCACAAGTCTGCTCATTCTAGGCTCTGTAGTGAGTAGCTACTATCTGTAGCATGCTGTTCTCTTACATGGCAGAAGGCAGAAGCTCAGAGATGGGGACAGAGCCAAACCACAAAGACACATTTAAAGCTTCTGCGTGGATGGTGATGTCCATTCACATTTCATTGGCCAAAGCAAATAGCATGGCCAAGCCCAAAGTCACAACAATTACCAGACATTTGATAAAACTTCTAATATGAAACATAAAGCAAAAAGCAAAACAATAAGTATAATAGAAATATAGGAACTTGGAAGAAACAAAGACAAACGAAAAGAAAGCCTCAAAAAACCCAAACAGATTAATATCCTTAGAAGTATTATTAATATTACATTCATTAAATAAGGACAGTATGGAATAGAGTAAGAAAACCTTTGGAAATTATAATACATTAGAAGTAAAAAACCAAAATAAGTTGTAGAAGATGAAATAGAGGCATCTTCCAATTAGGAAAGTTTGAAGACCAATCTAGCAGGACTGGACATCCATCTAGTGAAAGTGAGGACAGAGGAGATGGTAAAGGGAAATGATGAAAGACACAAAACATGAACATTTCTCTGAACGGATGGGGCATGAGCCTTAGGTTTGAAAAAAATACACTACTGAGAGGGACTGACTCAAATGTAAAAAGTCTCACATCAGAGGAAATTTTAGAACTTTCAGGGGTAAAATGAGACTCTCAAAGAGTTTCTACCCGAGGTGAGGGACTTGGGAGGAAGGAAGGAAGACTGACAGATTACCTTCAAAGTTCAGGAATCAGAATAGCAGTAGATTTTACCATCAGGAACAGTGGAAACTAGACTCTAGTATGGCCGTTCCTTCAAAATTATGAGTGAATCTGATTTTCAATCTAGAATTCTGTGCTTAGCCCAACTGTGAAGTTAAAGAGAATAAAATATTTTCAGATTTGGAAGGTTACAGAAAATTTAATTCTTTGTAAAAGATGTAGGAGTAGAGAAGTAGTTTAGCTACACTTCACTTTTTACTGTTTATTTTTTTTAATGTATTTATTTTTATTATTTATTTTATTTTTGGAGTAGCCACTGCGCCACCAGGGAAGCCCCGCTTCACTTTTTATAGTAAGAAGAAAAGAGTGTGTAAAATTGTAAAATGAAAAAATAGCTAAATAAGCAAGATATTTAGAAATCACAGAGTTGCTACTGAGGCAAGTGTAGGGAGTAAGTGGCATTGGGCAGGTGCCTGCAGCTTATATATGTAAGCCTGTAGAACTATATGAGGTTTTAAACTATGAAATACTATTTTGATAGAAGTAACATGAACTTTAAAAAAAATTTTAAATCTGTATCATTACAGACTATATTCTATGTTCACACTGTGAAAAGATAAAAAAGTTAGTTGCAAAAGAGAAACAAAAAAATTCCTTCTTTGGAAAAATGATACCTCTGAAAATTAATGAGCCAAAGAATATTTGTTAGGGAAATTAGAAAATATTTAGAACTGAATAATGAAATTACTACTTACAAAGCATGTGGGATGCAGGTAAAACATTCTCAGAGAGTATATTTAGCTAAGAAGGAAGACTGAAAATTAATTAGCTAAGTAAGCATCAACATCAAAATTAGACAAAAAGAATAGGTAGCTCGAAGAAAGTAGAAGAGATAAAGATTTAAGAGCAGAAATTAATGAAATAAAAATGACTTACTAGCTATTGACCTTGGGCAAGTTATTTAAGTTAAATAAACTCAGGCGGAGTCTGAATTTGAACACCAGCAGTTTAACTAAAAACTTTGCACTTCTAACCACCACATTATGCTCTTTTTATTTTTTAAATTAAATATTAAAAAATATAATACATGGACATGGTTTGAAATTCAAATGATATATAGTGATAATTTGTCATTCTATCCTGTCTTCCTCTCTCAGCTCCACTTCTCAGAAGTGATCAGTTTCCTATGTATCCTTTCAAAACTGTTCCGTGCTTTTATAAGCATTTATGTATGTACCACTTAAGAACACAGAAGTTAGCATGTCATACATATTCTGTACCCTTCTTTCCCCCTTATATATATGAGTTCATTTATTATCAGTATATAAGAGCTGCATCATTCTTGATAAGGACTGTTTACAGTAGACATGGTAAATTAAGTCAATTCTAATAAAAGCAGGAACAAGTCAGTGAAGGTTATGACCATTAGTATACTATCATTTGACAGAGTTTTGGAGATTTTTAGCTAATATAATGATATACGTAAGTAATTGATATGAATATTAGAATTAAAAAATTATTTGCAGATGTGACTATATTAAATTATTGAATATCTATAAATATCTGTTCAAAAATCACTGCCTTTCACATTTTCCCAAGATTCTCTGGGTCAAAGTTACCTAGTCATTCTTTGCTTTAAGAATAAAGTCCTTATTTTTTCAAATTTCAAGTGGTCTCTCTTCTGGTAATGGAGTAAATATTGAACATATATCAGGAGGATATTAGTAACCTTTGTGTTTAGCCTCTTCAAACTTAACAGTCATGCCGAATATTATATAGCTAAGTAAAATATCTTCTTTTCTGAAATTAGAACCATTCTAGAATAGTGGTTAACTTACCATGATCATTGTAAGGCCTAACAGCCTCAGAATCGGTGGTTAAGGATCCTGTAGAGTGACGTTCATTTGGAGAAACACTAGAAGATGTTAACATTTTGAAGAGTGGAAAACAGGCTCATAAGAAGTGGTGACAGAAAGGCAGAGACCTTTATTTTCTCTTTATATAAAGTAATCTGTCTTAAATTTCATAGTGTTTGGTAGGCTTATTAAATTTTTAATAATTTAATTTTTAGTAATTTTATTACCTCAGGTTTTACAACAATTATTATACTCTCCTAAGGTTTAATAAACAAATAAGGTTTTTGGGGGAGGTCCCAATTTTTCAGTCGTTTAATTAATAAATGAGCTTATTGTATATTTTAAGAGGCTTAGTACCCCAAGCAGATAAATATTGCATACATTGGATATTCAAATAAGGTATCTAATTTGAGGAAGCAGTGTCAATTATGTGTGAAAATAGGTATAAAATCAGGCTTTCTGGCAATTGGTTTGTCAATAAATGAAATTTATCGTGAAGTCCTTTTCCCTCCTGTTCTTGCCCTAAAATTCTACTATTATCAATAGCAGATACTTTGTAATTAGTATTGTATAATGTGACACTAAATTTATTAATATATTAAAAAACCTTAAACTTGTGTTTTGTTTGAATTCCCAATAATTTATATTTTGTTTAGTATGCCACTTTTTGGAAGTGGTCACTGTCAGTATCTTGCTATATAGTATGATGACCTTGGAGATTTAAAACCAATTAAAAGTGTAAGCAGCCTTTCTTATTTAGTTTTGAGTTTTAAATCCACTTTTATTCCAAATAAGAAAAGTCAGAAGTAGATTTACTGTGGAATATGAGTTATATAAAAGACATCGTAACAGCTGACTTAGGGAAAACAGAGTGGCCAATTCCATTTATGGAATTGTAACATAAAGTTCCATCAAATAGTTATCTTTAAAGGGGTTTTTGTAATCTATTAGATATTCCTTGTAAACTTTATTAATGTGAACACATCTGCTTTTTTTAAAAAAAAATCAGTGAGAGACTTCCCCGGTGGTCCAGTGGTAAAGAATCTGACTTCCAATGCAGGGTTCGCAGGTTCGATCCCTGGTCAGGGAACTAAGATCCCACATGCCGTGGGGCAACTAGGCCCGCTCATCACAACTACTGAGCCTGCGCACCTCAATGAGAGAGCCCGTATGCCACAAACTACAGAGCCCACATGCTCTGGAGCCTGCGCACCACAACTAGAGAGAATCCCACGTGCAGCAACTGGAGAGAAGCCTGAGCGCCACAGCGAAGACCTGATGTAGCCAAAAAAATAAAGAAAATAAATAAATATTAAAAAAAAAATCAGTGAATTCCTAATGAAAATAGAGAGAAATTTTTTATTATTTATAGCTAAACTCTTCAGTATCAATCATTTAGAATTCTTTCAGATTCTTTTACTGTATTCTTATTTACTGTCCCAGTAATCTATCATTCTCTTTAAAAGTAAAAAGTATTGGGACTTCCTTGGTGGTCCAGTGGGTAAGACTCTGTGCTCCCAATGCAGGGGGTCTGGGTTTGATTCCTGGTCGGGGAACCAGATCCCACAAGCATGCCGCAACTGAGAGTTCGCATGCCGCAACTAAGACCTGGCACAGCCAAAATAAATAATAAATAAAATAAAGAAATATAAAGAAAAAAGCATTTATTGACCCCTTCAGACAGAATGTCTGGTTTTAAAAAAAAACTATCACAAATGTCTATTCATTGGACCTTCAATTGAGTTGTTTTGTTTTATTTTCCCAGCACGATTAATTTAAGAATGTGGCACTTTCTTTAGTGGTGACTTTGCTGCAAAGTTCTGAAATTTTCACTTGAAATTATTTTCAGAGCCAGTTTGAGGCACATAAGAAAATCAGTTTAATTATTTCATAGACACAATTAGTGTTTTGTCTAGAAATAGATTGCAATTTGTCATTCACATATTCTGTAGACTTGAACTCTTCATGACTTGGACCTTTCCAAAAAGCAAGTTCAGTTTTGGAAGGTGAAGACATGACTTTGAGAACATCCAAAAGGATATGTCAGAGAGAGAGTCAAGAACATTTTGAACAATGTCAGTGTCATTGCTCTACAGCATTCCAGAATGACAGTTTGAAACGTTAGGATATAAAAGTTTTAATATAAGTGGCTAATTACTTTATAGTCATACTGTATCTGACTTGTTAGATTCCCATGCTCTAGATCCTTTTATAAATAGGCACTTTAAAGGGATCTATTACAAAGTCAACATTTTGGGGTTTTTTTTTTTGTGACTGAATTTGTAAAATGTAGAATGGGATTATTGTTTTGTCATGCATCTGAATTTAGTAGACGACTACTAGATAATGGTGATAATTTTTTTCTGTTAGCGAAAGAGAGCATAGTTGATGCTTGAACAACACAGGTTTGAGCTGCACGGGTCCGCTTATACTCAGATATTTTTCAGTAGTAAATACTGTACCACATAGTCCAAGGATGGTTGAATTAGGAGATGTGGAGGAACTGTGGATATGGAGGGCCCTGTATAAGTTATAGGTGGATTAACCTCTGCATTATTCAAGGGTTAACTGTATATATACTCATAAAAACTCACATTTTCTTCTCTCTCTCTTTTTATTAAAATTAATTTATTTTATTTTTGGCTGCGTTGGGTCTTCATTGCTGTGTGCGGGCTTTCTCTAGTTGTGGTGAGCGGGGGCTACTTTTCGTTACGGTGCATGGGCTTCTCATTGTGGTGGCTTCTCTTGTTGCAGAGCATGGGGTCTTAGGCGCATGGGCTCAGTAGTTGTAGCTTGCAGGCTCTAGGGCGCAGGCTCAGTAGTTGTGGCGCATAGGCTTAGTTGCTCCGTGGCATGTGGGATCTTCCTGGACCAGGGCTCAAACCCGTGTCCCCTGCATTGGCAGGTGGATTCTTAACCACTGCACCACCAGGGAAGTCCAAAATCACATTTTATATAAAAAAAAGAACGTCTCTGTGTATAACTGAGTCATTTTTCTGTACAGCAGAGGTTGCCACAACATTGTAAATCAAATACACTTCGGTAAAAAACAAAACAAAACAGAAACTCCCATTTTGTCTAAATTGATTTTGCTCTTATATAACAATGGTATATGTATTCAGGTTTCATTTTTATTTGCATTTAATAATTATTGATTAAAATTTATTTCTTTAATATTATTAGATTTCAAATGACTGAGGTAACTGTAAAAGTTTGTTTTATGCCCTGTTGCTGATCAAATCATTGGTCTTCTCTATAGTTCCTTACAAATGTATGGAATCAGTGTTCCATTTGGATTGAACATCTGTGTCTTGTCTTAATAATAGAATACTTGGCATGAAGTCATCTAAAAGGACCAATTTACATGGTATAATTGGCAGAGAGCATGAACTTTGGATTAAACAGACCAAACTTTTAAATCTTATTCTTGCTACTTACAAATGGTGTGACCTTGGGCAAGTTATTTAACTTTTCAGGCTCAGTTTCTTCATCTGAAAAAATGGAGACAATACCTACCCAACTAAATATTTTTAAAGCACCAATGCACAATAGCTTGTCATACATTTAATAATAAATGTTCATTTCTTTTCCTGCTTTTATCTTCATGTATTGGTAATTTGAGACTAAGTTAGTAAAATTAAAGAACTTTCTAAGCAGTCACCCTAAACATGAGATTAGTCTGCCATTTACTTTAGTAAATACTGTATTCTCTCCATTGCCAGGAGGAGTATTTGAGAAAGGAAGGAATGATTTGAACATTGTCAATAGCCAGCTGAATTAGTGTTTTAGGGACATACTTTTGATAACTTGTACTTAATATCTCCATGAAAATGTTTTCATTTATCTTCAATCACAGGTACAGGAACTTTAAAGATAGATTTTGTTGGAGAGCTGAATGATAAAATGAAAGGTTTCTATAGAAGTAAATATACTACCCCTTCTGGAGAGGTGCGCTATGCTGCTGTCACACAGTTTGAGGTATGGTATTCTTTAATATATTATGACCTTAAATTAGACATTCTCAACAAAGGTCTAATTCTATTATTTGCGTGATTATTTGAGGCTTAGGTGCCTTTGGCCATAATTGTATTATTGATTTTGGAATTTTTATTTTATACTCAGCCAGTTATCTCTCTTATACAAGAGAGAGAATTAGGGGTGTGGGCTGGGGAATGATTTTATTTATAACAGTACCATTATTAATTTAGTAGGAAAAGCCACAGGTACAAAAAGAGGTACAAAGTATAAAAGCAATCCAGGTATTGAAATTTTGTTACCTGTATGTCTGTATATATAGTTATATATGGATATATATAGATATAGACCTATCAATTTAAATATAATTTTGTTACCTGTATGTGTATGTGTATGAGTGTGAGTGTGATTCCAATGCTTATCTCTAGCCCTTTTGAGCACTTCTTCATCCTGGAATGGTTGGCTGGAGTGTGTCTCCAAATGATTTTTTTTTAAGAGAGGGTATGTGGGTGGTATACTTCCTGAGTCTTTGCATATCTGAAAATCTTTCATTTGCCTTTATACATGACCAGTTTTACTGAGCATGTAAGAGATTTGTTGGGGGAGAAAAGAAAAAAAGAGCAGCCCCTGACATCCAGAAGTTGTCCTAGCACTGAAATCTAGTCCAAGTTGTTTTCCTGTTGGACATAAACAGTATCATAGAATGCCAACCTCAGACAAGGTCACTCCGAGACCATGATAAAGTGAGACAAAACAAGGGCACTTCATAATTTCATCCAAGCATAGACAAAAACAAGTTCACTTTGTTAATCACAAAAGACAAATAACTCTCTCTCTTGGTTAAAATGAGTGACTGCTGCTTCTTTACCATTTGCAGTTTTAGGCGTTGACAGCACCCAACTTAGAATGAATCCTTTCTTCTTAAATCCTCCTCCAAATCATTCAGCCAAATCCAAAATCACATAATTGTTTCTTTCTTAGACTCTTACTGAGATACCCCATGGTTTCTTTTGATGTGAGTTTTTCCTTGCTACAGTGAGTAATAAGCCCAACTTCTTCAGTGATAAGAGTGGTACAACTGGCTTACAATTTTTCTCTTTCAAAGGTGCATAAATATTCTAAAGTCTTTCACGTCTCATTTTGTCGAGGGGGAGGAGTCAGACTAGAATGTTTCTTCTCCCTTTGTAGGGTAACACATTTTAAAATTTTGTTTTATTTTCTTCCTGATTGCTTGTTAAATTATTTCTTTGTATGTAAAAATTAAAAAATTTCACCAGGTGTTCACTTTTCATTAACTTTTAATAATTGGTGAACCCTATTGATGTTCATATTCAGAGCTTTCTTCAGTGTAGCAGTATTTTCTTCTATTGCGTCTTCATCATGGTTTCTGTTCTGATCTCTTCTTCAGGAACATCATTTAATAATAGCTTTAGCTCTAGTGTCTATCCCCCAAATGTACCTTAGATTGCTTATCACTTTGTCCTTTGGATATTTTGGAAACTTAAATCTTACTATCTATGTCATTCATTTGATTTCCTCTAATATAAATACATTTATTTACTGCTGTTGCTCCTAATTTGAATTTTTCTGTGCATTTCTTTCTTTACACTCTACTTTTCCAAATGTCTTATTTATTCTTTTTTTAAACATCTTTAGTCTTACTTATTCTTTAGTAGAATTCATAATTAGTTTCTTTGAGAGTGCAATCAGCCATCTAATGTTTTTCCTTGGAGAAATCCTTTTTCAGAAGTATGTGCTTCCTCTGCATATTTTGTTACTTCTTTTTAAGATACAGAATCTTGTCAATGGTTCTATTTTATTAAAGATTTTTTCTTTTATAACTGATATTCTACTGCACCATTAATCGTATTTTGCTTTAACAAGTTTGCTCTTTTTTATTTTTAAAGAAAGAATGAGATCTCTTTCAAAAGGTAGGTCAAATGGTGACAGTTTTATGTGTTGTATATGGAAGTGCCATTAAACAAATGACCTGTTTGGAACTGATACAGCATCTGTCTTTATTCCTGTTGCTACCATTCCAGATAAAGAACAAAGCACATCAAAAATTCTGGAGATATTTTTATTTTTATTTTGAAATCAAAGCCAGAGAGGCAACCAGTCATATTTTCCCATCGTTGAATCCTTACAGTAGACTACTGTTAACCTTCCTGTGCTCTGTTGACATTATAGATAAAGCCATTTGCCTTTAATTTGAAATATTGAAATGTTTTAATAAAAACAAAAGTATAATTGTCAGTTATTCTAATACTATAAGCTCTATAGCAGACCTAGTTCCTGGATAATTGCTGATGTGGCAATGATAGTAAACCTTGTGTTTTCTTTGTAGTCAGTGCCTAGCTTGTTGCCTGGCACTGAGTAGAAAATAAATATTTGAAAAAGTGAATGAACAAATGATAGAAAGAAAGAAATGTCTGTTATTTCATGAAATAGTCTGGTAGGTTAATTCTGTGATATTTTATATTTCATATTCTTTTCTTAAGGCTACTGATGCCCGGAGAGCTTTTCCTTGCTGGGATGAGCCTGCCATCAAAGCAACTTTTGATATCTCATTGGTTGTTCCTAAAGACAGAGTAGCTTTATCAAACATGGTACGTTTGTGTTTGTGAGTATGTTCATATTTTGAATAAGTGTTTAGCAGATTTAGTTTGCTGATTAGATGGTATAGCATGAAACCACCCAGCACAGTGCTTGACACATAATTGGAACACAAATGTTAGTTTTCTTAATTTCTGAAAAGCCTTCTTTTTCTTTATTGCCTTATTTGGGGAGTTTCCCCCCTCCTGGAAGAAATTCTTTATAAACTGTATTAACAAGATCATCTAATTCCTTCAATTTGGAAATCTAAATAAGAAATGAGTTTAATAAATATTACCTGAAAGAAAAAAAATCTGATATTAAGTGCCAAAAGATATAGCCACATAATGAAGTGTATTTAGGTTTTTGGCTGATTGTATTTTTGGAATATGCTCCCTTCACTGATGTCGTTGATCCTCATTCATAATAGAGTAAGCATTCACTACTTGAAGTGTATTGTCTGAGACTGCCTTACTTAAGACATAGAGTAGCTTGTCGCTTATAATAGGAATCTAGGGAACTTGGAAATGCCTGCTGCACCTGAAAATAACTGGCTTTTGCCTCCTTTATTGGTGGAGAGAATTCCATAGATTCTCTTCTCAAATATTCTCAGAGAGGAAGCTAATATATTACACTGAAATGTTCATTTACAATTTAGTATGAATGAATTTATCGGATCAATTCCTGAATAAGTCTTACTTGGAAGAAAGAATAGAGAGACCTTGAGGAAACTGAGAGCCTGAATAGGAAAAAGAGGGAGAACACCAAAGGGAAATTAGGGGACTCCAAAGGTAAAGTGGAGATTTTGTGACTAATTTGTTTAGAGCCAGCCTTTGTACAGAGAATGCTCTAAATCTAGAAATCTGTACCCTTTGAAATGTCTGATTCCAGAATTACATTTTATTTTCATTAATATTTGTTGTCTCCTATCCTTCATTCACTTGAAAAGTATTGAGGTCTTAAAACATCCCAGTATCTGGCATATTAATAGGTATTCAAGAAAAGTTGCTTCTTTTTTCTTACAAATCCTTGGAAGTTTTAACACTTTAGGCTCCAGTTTCTTAGTGTGAATGCTTTATCGGGTGACTTTCCTTCTTAATAGGAAAGATCTTGACAGCGTAATAGCACTGGATGAATTAGGATAGAGAAGTAAGCAGTGCTGGAAAGGGGGAAGAAAAGGCCCCAAAGCCTAGAGTTTTTGGCTAGTGTTTGCTCTAAGGTATTTAATGTAAATCTGTTAAATTTTCCTTTTTTTTTTTTAAAGAATGTAATTGATCGGAAACCATATCCTGATGATGAAAATGTAGTGGAAGTGAAGTTTGCTCGCACACCTGTCATGTCTACATATCTGGTGGCATTTGTTGTGGGTGAATATGACTTTGTAGAAACAAGGTCAAAAGATGGTGTGTGTGTCCGTGTTTACACCCCTGTTGGCAAAGCAGAGCAAGGAAAATTTGCGTTAGAGGTAAATGTACTTGAAGAGGATTGTTCCAACAGTCCATAACTCCAGGTTGGGGAATTTACATTTCTGATCAATTATTAGTACAATTATTTATAATTTAATCTGAAATTTCATGTACTACTTTGGTTTTACTTTTAATAGAATCTGGGAACTAGCAACTTTGGTGTTTTATTAACATTTTACAAGATAATGATTAAGAAAATATTAGAGTAGAATTTATTTACCCAGAGAGTGGGTGGGAAAATATGTAATTATACTTTTCATTCTGAATTATAAATGGATTAAAGTTTGGCTGACATACAAAGCTTAGGGCTAAAGCACTCTTTGGAGGTGGGGCTCCCCAGGGTTGGTTTCTAGTAACTTGAGATATTTGGCTTGCAACAGGATTCCTTTGTGGATTTCTATATGAATGACAGTAAGATTTATCAGATGGTTCTTTTGTCTATACTTTTATAGGTTGCTGCTAAAACTCTGCCTTTTTATAAGGACTACTTCAATGTTCCTTATCCTCTACCTAAAATTGATCTCATTGCTATTGCAGACTTTGCAGCTGGTAAAGTAAATTTCATTTTATTGATGAATTGTAATAACTTTTCTGAATTTTATGATTTTTCAAGAAGTATATATAAATATCAATAAATGTCTATATTTGTTTTATGAAGGTGCCATGGAGAACTGGGGCCTTGTTACTTATAGGTATGTTAATGATGTATTACCCTGCCTTATCTTTTTAAATCACTGATTTCATGAGAGCTTCACTCCTAAGTACAGTTCAGTAGCTTCTGCTTTATGATCTGTCATAAATTTTCCTACCTCCCCCCACTTCCTTGAACATGTCAAGAATGCAGATGAACACCCTCTGGAGTATAAGATTTTAAAGTGAGCATCTGGCATTAGTAGCATTTGTAGATGTATTTTTGGCTGAGTTTCTCATTTCAGTGCCTTCTCTTCCTTCTAGTAGTTACATAGTTATATATCCAGCTTGAAGAACTTTCCCTGATTTAATATCTTCTGGCCAAATTTTTACATGTCTACATGTAATGTAGACATGTATACAACCTACAATACAAACATGTAGGTTGTATAATTTTAAAAGCAGTGTCTGTAAACAAGTTTTTGTCTTCTACTTTCAGTTTTCTTCTTCAGTGAGCTAAGTTTTGGACAGCCTGCTCAGTGTTCTTTTTAGGACTGTGGAATGTATCTTCCCCCCACTTTCTGCTCCCCTTCTTTTAATGGAAGGACTGTCTTCTCTCTCTGTCTAGCACAATAATCCCTAATCCTTTAGACAAAGTTTTTCTGAAATTTCAGGCAGCTGTCCTATAAACAAACTGATAATTAAACTTGTGTCACATCTTTGATCTTCTGTTATGAATTCTATTGGAGTGGTGTCTTTAATCTTCCCAGAACTTTTTCTATCCTGTGTACTCTGAGGAAATGTTTTCTTGACATCTTTAAAGCCTAACTTAACCATCTTATTTACTGTTTGAATCTCCCTCCCCCACTTCTGCATGCCTGCTTTGGTTGTAATACTTAAAAAAAAATTTTTTTTTTAAACACAGGGAGACTGCATTGCTTATTGATCCAAAAAACTCCTGTTCTTCATCACGCCAGTGGGTTGCCCTGGTTGTGGGACATGAACTCGCCCATCAATGGTTTGGAAATCTTGTTACTATGGTATTTAATATTTTTAAGTGCTCAAATATATTTATTTTTTTTCCTGCTGCATTTTTTTTTTGTCTACATAGTATTTCAGGTTTGGCTGGAATGTTGTACCAAAAAAGTAGTTTTTTGATTGAAAAACTTTATTTTAAAAGGTCCACTTTGAAGTGTTTATCAGAATATTCTTGTTGATCAAAAGCATATAGATAATCTTTATTCAACAGAAAATACTTCCTAAACTGTTCTAAATACTGCCTGCAAGCGGGGGAAGTCATGATACTAATTTGGGTGAAAGGAAGAGATTCCATTTAGGTAGAGAGATTCCATGCAGTGAGATTCAGACTAATTGTAGTTTCTTGTGTCATATATATTATGTAGCTCACTAGCTGTAAAGTAACCTGATAAATGACAAACTATCCTTGATTAGGTTGAAATGTTTTTAAGGGTCATTTTCTTCATTGCCTGAAATTTTAAGTTGAAATTTGACAGAAATGAAAGCAAAGAAACAATAACTGTGAAGTATATTAAAATTTCCAACTGTCCTATTGAAGTTCTTGTTTATTATAATGTTTGCAGTAAATGATCTCTGTCCTCTAGTCTTGACCTTTCCCTCTTACTCTGAATAAGTACTATCTATAGCAGCCAACTATGTTAGAGCTTGGGAGTCCAGCATTTAATAAGTGAACTAGAAGTGCCTCTGCAAAGAAAGAACTGGAGATTCTGGAGCCAGCCAGATTCCCTGATGGCATTTTAGGCTGCCAAAGAGCAGAGCCCAATTTGGATATTAGTTGAGTCCACATGTCACAAAAATAAGCAAGAAAGGAAAACATTTGGCAACTCTTACATATTTGAAAGAGTTTGTAAAGAAAGTCAGCCCTTGAAAGTAAATCCTTCCCTTTTGCTTTGGATGTTTAAAATTTTGCTTAGGGGTAAAAAAAATGTTTTTGAAATATAATTTTATTTGGAAGTAAGTATACTAGTACCTGTATTCAGTATGTCAGAAACATTCTTTTCTCCTAATGCAGCAAGTTTGTTGCTGCCAAACAATTTTTTTGCTCAGTGTTGAACAAACTTTATTTTTCATGATTTTATTTTTAAACTTCCAGTAATAAATTTTAGTAGGGGAAATGTGTGCATTCTCATTTTGCTTTTAAACAACTTTTTACTGGATTGGAGCAACTTCTAGTTATTAGATGTCACTTGTTTCATTAACCAAAATTCAAAGGCTTAGAGATAGTTGGAAAATTACTAGGTTTGTACCAGCTTATCTCAGTGGAGGCTTTTAGTTAAATAAGTGCACAAAGCATATAGACAGATAGCCATTTATCAGTTGATATTGGAAATATTTGATCTTTTCAGAATTTTAAAATGCCCTTTTGTTTTTCACCATTGCATTAGTCCTTTGTCCTGAATTCATATAGTATTGCTTTCTTTTCATAAGAGATTTAATCAACTTTAATGAAAATTAGATTGAAATCTCTTTCTAAACAGTTGATTTCTTTTTCAAAAAGTTGATTTTGTCTGTGACCCATTATATTCTTTATCCACTCCACTGTTAATTCTTTTTTTTTTGCGGTACGAGGGCCTCTCACTGTTGTGGCCTCTCCCGCTGTGGAGCACAGGCTCCGGATGCACAGGCTCAGCGGCCATGGCTCACGGGCCCAGCCGCTCCGCGGCATGTGGGATCTTCCCGGACCGGGGCACGAACCCGTGTCCCCTCCATCGGCAGGCGGACTCTCAACCACTGCGCCACCAGGGAAGCCCACTGTTAATTCTTATTAACAGATGAGAATTTTATATTTCATAAATGTTTAAACACCAATTCGTTACTGAACTACTTACTGCCATGACATTTCTGTTAATTTCACATAATTCTTATATAAGCAGTACTGCTTTTCTGTTTATCTAAAAAGTTTAACTTTTCAATCAACAGCGATTTTTCCCTGTCATTATGGAAATAGTTTCTAGTTTTCCTTGTTTGGTCCTGATAAGCTTTCTGTTGTTTTTAAGAGAACTGTTTATTAAACTAAATTTTATATGACAGTGTAGGTAGGCTCTTGCCTATATTTATGCGCTCTCTTCCCCTTTTCCATATTTAGGGTGTTTTTCATCCTCCTTCTTCCTCCTTTTCTACCTTCAGTACCAGAAAGTTACTTAGCAGTGGTGATAATGCTAGTGTCACCAGGTTGGCCTTTCTTGGCATTTCTTTTGTTCAGGGATGTGAGTTATTCACTAAATGTTTTGAAATGAATTTCAGTTCATTAAGAGCTTTAGAGTATAGTGGAAGGGACATATGAGTTTTTTAAATTAGTGGAGTGACAAGCATCTTGTTTTCTTAATATATTTCCATCTTCTGTTTTTAGGAATGGTGGACTCATCTTTGGTTAAATGAAGGCTTTGCATCATGGATTGAATATCTGTGTGTAGACCACTGCTTCCCAGAGTATGATATCTGGACTCAGTTTGTTTCTGCTGATTACACACGTGCCCAGGAGCTTGATGCCTTAGATAACAGCCATCCTATTGAAGTGAGACATAATTTTCAGTCATTGGCCTTTGCTCTCATTTTCAATAAAATATATAATTTGTTTATGGAGATACTTAGGACTTTGAAAAGAAAATTGCATGGGTGATGTCATTTACTTTTGTAGTTTATATTTCCATTCTTGAAATTCTAGCAATACTAAGTTCTAATTATGTTCCTTTTTAAACATCTGTGATCTTTGTAGAAGCAAGTGCTCTGTACCCATAAGCATTCACTAAATAGATTTTTATTGAATAGTGTGGGGGAACCATAGCTGTTGGGTAGTATGATTCTGTTGTTTCAGAGAAAATTCTGAACATACTTTTTATTGTTGTCATTATCTGTTTTTATATAAATATTTTAATTCTTTTGACTTAGCCTGTCCTTATTTCAACTAGTTTATCTGTATAAATTCTGCCTCTAAAGAGCTAGACTTAGAGTCTACTTGGACATATTTAACCAGGGTCCTGTGTAACTGTAAACCATTACAATTAGTGCAAGACGTCAAATGTTTTTCATCTCTCCCTTCCTTACCCTCACTTCCCTACCCACAAAGAGATCAATAGTGACTTGCCTCCGAGCAAAGCAGTGCCAAGATTGGAACCCAGGTCCTAAGAGATGATGGGGATTGTGTTATATGTTCTATTTTATTAGTATTAATTATTAAACCCTTTTAAACAGTTACACATTATGAGTCACCTAAAGGGAAAAAGTATCTTATGATTTAGAAGGGTTTTCCTAGAAAGCTTTTTATGTAATTCAGTATTACAGGCTGTCTGCTTCCTGTCATAACCTTGAATCACACTGTCTGCTAGGTCAGTGTGGGCCATCCTTCTGAAGTTGATGAGATATTTGACGCTATATCATATAGCAAAGGTGCATCTGTCATCCGAATGCTACATGACTACATTGGGGATAAGGTAAAAAAGCAATTTAGAAAATCTTCCATTCTTTTATGGTGAAGCCACAGAGTTTTGCATGAAAAAAAAAAAAGTTTGATTTTATTGAGGTTAAGTTCCTAAGTAATTTTTCTAGAATTTATAAGGATAGTACTCTGGCTTGTCTTTATTTCTTTTTATGCTGATTATTTGATTATTATTTCTTTTTTGCTGATTATTTTGATTTTATTTAGGTTAAGTTCCTAAGTAATTTTTCTAGAATTTATAAGGATAGTACTCTGGCTTGTCTTTATTTCTTTTTATGCTGATTATTTTGGTCTCTGAGATGAATGATGCAAATAAGTTTTGGGGGTTGGTGGAAGTCTGGTATAAAACTTAAAAGCAAAAGTAGAAGGCAAAGAGTATGCATTTTTAAACAGAGGGTAGTAGACATTAGGGGGATACATGTGTTTTAGTAAATCTAACAGTCAAGTAATTTGAGTAAATTAGTTTTTGAGTACTATATACTCAAAATATACTATAATTCTAAGTTCTGACTCTCCTGGATTTTAAAAATTGTGTTTTCCCAGGACTTTAAGAAAGGAATGAACATGTATTTAACCAAGTTTCAACAAAAGAATGCTGCCACAGGTAATCTTTAATAGCTTGAGATAGAAATGGAGAGAAAGTGTTGGCATACTGTCTAGAGTGTGACATTTTATTTTTTCTAAATACTTAATTTTCCATGTGCTGGATAGGAAATAGAGTCGACTTATTTGAAGATGTGTTACATCATGGATCAACAACATGAATCAGGACCTATTATCCTTTTGGTCATCCTCCAGTAGTCTGCTTTCCACAGCTCAATGTTTTCTCACTTTAAAGAGTCTGAAAAGTTCTGTTTACTTTACCAGAGCTTGTTCTTTTTGATGATTTGTGGGTTTTGTTGCCCTCCGTTGACCATTGGCCATTAAAATAGCTGCAAATTAACCATTTGTAGGAGTGAACTTGTGGAACTACAGATTTTCAATGAAGTAAATTCTTAAGATTTTATGATGGTCTATTAGATATTAGAGTCAAAAGGAAGAATAAAGGTGTAATAGTTGATTGACTGTGAAGCTGAGTTCCTTAGTGAACAAAAATAGTTTAAAATACAAGATTTGTGTAATGTCATTAGTATAGGTCTGGGGTGGGGCCTGAGAGTCTGCATTTCTAACAGACTCCCAGGTGAAGCCAGTGCTACTAGTTCATGGACCGTACTTTAGCTTACCAAAGTGTAACTGGTACAGGGTGTACCATGTAACTTTTTTTGGTTTGTTTTTGTTACTTATGAAAGACAATTGGCAGTTCAAATACATTCCCGTTAATCATCCATGGTTTTTATCCTCTTGTAGCAGTTGTAGTGCTCTCTGGCTACTGTCTCCGCCCCGCCCTTAATTTATGCTTTCTTAATCTCTGCCCTGGAATTCACTACTAATTTACTACTTGCCTTGTCCCACTCTCTTCAGTTTCATCTCTCACTCTGAGGCTAGCTAGGGTTATCTTTCTAAAGTGAATATCTAATTACATCACCCTACTGATTAAAAACACTTGAGATGCCACATACCTTTCACGATAAAGTCTATACTTCTTTGTTAGCCATACAGTCTTGAACAGTTCAACCCCTGCCTACTTTTTTAGCCTCATGGCCTGTTGCTCCCACACATGCGCCTCTGTCTTCAGCTTATTGAACGTATTGCTGTACTGACATTTTCTGTCATTTCTTATACTTTCCTCTTTTTTTTTTGGCGGTGCTGCACGGCTTATGGGATCTTAGTTCCCTGACCAGGGATCGAACCCGGGCCCACGGCAGTGAAAGCTCAGAGGCCTAACCACTGGACCGCCGGCGAATTCCTTTTTATTTTCCTCTTTGTACCTTTATTCTGTCTACCTGGAATGCTCTTTTTCCCACTGTCTAATGAACAACTCCTCTTCAAGCTGCAGACCAAAAGTTTACCTCTTGTGAAGCCTTTATTCTTTGGATTTTTCTTTCTCTGTTCTTGCCCCTGTTATAGTATGTACCACATTGTACTGCTGATTTGCTTATTCTACCACCAGAGTTGTTTGACCATATGGGTCAAAAACAGCATCAGCATTGAGTATTTTTTAACTTTTGTTAATTGAATGGGTATAATAGTTTTAAGTTTGTGAATGATTGTTTAGTATTGACCTTGAATATGTTTCCATTTGTTTGTTTCTGTTTCTTCTTGTTTGAACTCACCTGTTTGTCTTTTGTTTATAACTTGTAATTTTTTAATAAATTGGAACAATTAAGAACATCTTAGAATATAAGACCATAGAGTTCACTTAATGGGAAGGCAAGGGGAACGTTAATTTGGCCCACTGTTCCTGAACCTGAAAGAACCACAAAATTGGTCAGTGTTGCAGTGTCAAGAGTTATATAAAATTTCTGGTTTGTTTAGGAAAATAAAAATGGAAACATTTTAGATTTTCATTGTTTGTATATCTTCTAGAGGATCTCTGGGAAAGTTTAGAAAATGCCAGTGGTAAACCTATAGCCGCTGTGATGAATACCTGGACCAAACAAATGGGATTCCCTCTCATTTATGTGGAAGCGGAACAGGTAAACTTATAAGAAGTCCTTCAGTTTTTCTGATATTGTATTAAATGAAATTCAGTCAGTGTTATCAAATTTGCTTTTCTGTCCTTTAAGAATTCTAGGTAAGATTTAAGCCAGCCCTTATACTCTTTTCTCAATGATTTATTATGTCTATACCAAACAATTTACCCCCATGTCTTTAAAATTATACATGCTTATGGTAGAAAACAAAATATTGTCTGCCCTTACTGTCCCCAAGGAAAACACTGTAACCTTGTTGATATAGTTCTAAAATCACCAAATGAGGTTTATTCTGAGAATGCAAGGTTGGTTTAATATTAAAAAATAGTCAATGTATTGACTCATAGTCACTACATTAACAGAATCAAATTAGAAAAACCACATAATGACCTCACCTGTTGCATAAAAAGGATTTGGTAAAATTCAACACCCGTTTATAATATCATTCTTTAAAATTAGGGGTTTTTTTGTTTTGTTTTTTTTTGGTTTTTGCGGTACGCAGGCCTCTCACCGCTGCAGCCTCTCCCGTTGCGGAGCACAGGCTCCGGACGTGCAGGCTCAGCGGCCATGGCTCACGGGCCCAGCCGCTCCGCGGCATGTGGGATCCTCCCGGACCGGGGCATGAACCCGCGTCCCCTGCATCGGCAGGCGGACTCCCAACCACTGCGCCACCAGGGAAGCCCTAAAATTAGTTTTTAATGTTGGATGGCATTGTGATTTTGATTAGAATTGCATTCATATTAGTTGAACTGTTATCTGAATTCAGACAGGTGTAGTTCAAAATGAGTTGTCCTCCAACAGTACTGAGAATTACACATCAACCTATAATGCATACCAGAAAGTTTGTCTTAACTTAGTTTAATTGTTTGAAACTATGAAATCATTCTCTTAAATTTCTTTGCCATGGTTTTATAAGCTGCATAGGGAATTAATTCCATTCTTTTTTAGGGAGGAGGATTCATAGCTCTTTTTTAGGTATGTGTTTGTCCTTGTGGTTCTGCATTGTCCATGAAGCTAATATTTTACAAAGGCTCAATGTGGCAATAAAGTATATACATTGGAGAACCTCTCAGTTAGATTGGCTGCAAGCATTTGAAAAGGCAATTTAGGGAACACAATTAATCATATTTGGTGAGAAAGGATATCTAAAACTTTAGTGAGCTATCATTGTGACCATTCTGTTTCTTTCTAGTTTATCAGAAGAGAGGACACTAATACCCCACTTCCTCCCAATGTTATTGAGACTCAGCCAACTTTTCCATCAAGCTACTTTCAAGATCTTACTTTTTCTCTGCATTTTTTTTTGTCTCCAAGCACAGCCAAACTAATCCTCCATTTTACATTACAATAAAAAGCCTGTCTATGGCTCAGTTCTTTTACAAATAGGAGAACTCTGCAACATTGTATCTTGATTATGATCTGTATCTTACTTTATATTCCCTAAATTGAAATATTTTTGCTTTATTTCTGAATCAATTTAAAAGTCACCTAATAACTTTTTCAAGGAAATCTGTGTGATACATAATTCATCAGTGATGTAGTATCTGTATTTAAGTTCATTAGTAGTTTCTTTATGGCATCAAAGTGGCCATTGCTTCCTCACTCAAATTTTTTAGTTTTTCATTTCTGTCTCTTGCAGTTTATCCCTTTATAAAGGTCATTGACCCAATTTAGTGTTTGATTTAAGTGATCTTAAAATTGTTTTATCTTGCATTATTTAAAATGTCTAGGGCATAGTAACAAATGATAACTAAATAAAAGATTGCATATTGTTGAAGTAGTTTTTTAAAAATATGTACTTGCCTTTGTTGCTTCTGGCTTTTTAGTTCTTTGCAGTACCTCTCCCCGACTTTTTTTTGTGTTTCATTGCAAAGCTCATCCTTTGAAACAAGGTGTGTGCTGCTTTCATGTTTGTCAGTTGTTCTAAAAATGACTTTGGATTCTGAATTCAGAATTTGAATTCTGAATATTGAGTCCCCATGCTAATTTAATGTTGCCACTTTTTGGAAGTAGAAAAGGCTGAAGACATAACCTTCCTCCATAAAGGTTAACTATGTATCCTTTTTGAAAACTTTAACACTTTGAAGTTCTTATCTGGATACATATCTCTTCACATGAGCAATATTTCATAGCACCTGGCCTTTAATTTTTAGAGTATTGTTATTTTGAGGCCTTAATGCGAAATAGTGACTTTTCTACCATTCTGTAGTATCATGCTCTTTATCACCATTGCATTTTGTATATTCAGGAGCCATTTGGCTATATGGTTTCACCTCTACTTTGTCACAGAGATGTCGTCCCCTCCAAAAAAAAAAAGTGTTGCTACTACAGCCTTTATTTTGTTTTGCTTCTTTAGAAAGAAGATGACAGACTACTGAGGTTGTCCCAAAGGAAGTTCTGTGCCAGTGGACCATATGTTGGTAAGCAAATGGCTATGAGTGGGAGCTGATCAGTGAGTTTGGATACCATACCATAGTGTTCCAACTAATAAGAAATAATTATCCATTTAAAAATATTTTTAATAGAATTAAACAGAAACAAGGTAATGGTAATAGAATAAAAACGAAATCTAGGAAATCAAAACAGGAGATTCATGGGGTATTTGTAGTAGTGCCATATTCTTAGATTTTTGAAAGTCCATGTCTCTGTGTGTTATTGGGGGCTATAATGAATGAAGAAGTATAGGAACACTCAAGAAGTGATGTCTCTAACCTTAATCCCTAAAAGAAGACTTGGTATGCATTTGTGTACTAAGTCTTATGCACTCGTGTGCTAAGTACATTTGGTATATTTGTGTACCAAGTGTATACATTGTGGCTAATTTTTTTTTTTTTAATTCTTGGGCATAGTAAGTAACTAAGCAAATAAATAAAGCCCAATGATTATTTAGATTTATTATGTACCAGTCATTGTGCTAAGCACTATAACTGACCCTTATTTTATACTCTCAGCAACCCTATTAGGTAGGTCATATTATTTCTGTTTACAAATAGGGAAGCTGAGGCATAGCTAACTAAGTTAAATTGTGCGAGATAACCTGTATAATAAGTCAAAGAGTAGGAATTCAAACAAAATAGTTGGATTATATAAGTTTATAATCCTTAAGTTTATACCCTTAACTATCATTCAACTCTGCTTTTTCAAGTATTTCTATATGACATTAGACCTTTTTTTTGTTGTTTAATTATTTTCGGCTGTGTTGGGTCTTCGTTGCTGCACATGGGCTTTCTCTAGTTGTGGTAAGCGGGAGCTACTCTTTGTTGTGGTGCGTGGACTTCTCACTGCAGTGGCTTCTCTTGTTGCAGAGCACAGGCTCTAGGCACGTGGTCTTCAGTAGATGTGGCACTTGGGCTTAGTAGTTGTGGTTTGCGGGCTGTAGAGTGCAGGCTCAGTAGTTGTGGCGCACGGGCTTAGCTGCTCCATGGCCTGTGGGATCTTCCTGAACCAGGGCTCAAACCAGTGTCCCCTGCATTGTCAGGTGGATTCTTAACCACTGCATCACCAGGGAAGCCCGACAATAGACTCTTCTACCCAGGGAATGAAAGATGAATTGAAAAATCAAGAAGTAAACTGTTTTCCTGCACCTTTCTCACTTCCTTTAAAATAGTAGTTCCCAAGAGGGGGAAGGGTGTATCAGAATCACCAATGCCTTTTCATGTTCCGCCCACCAAATGATGATGCACTCTACTAGGTTTAAGAGGTACAGCCTTCAACCCTTAGTCTTAGCATTGAGAGTTACTCTTAATAAATACGTCTGACAAGTGAGGTGACGTTTATTATCTAAATAAATAGTGTCACAGTTGCTGTTTCCTGCACATATCTGCAATCTGCATTGTAGGACTGACAGGTTTTGCAGGTCTTTCCAATACTCTGTGACCACTCTAGGCATTATTAAAACCTGAATTATCCCAGTGTCAGGAGGGAATTTTCATTTGTGGTTTAGCCTGATAGCATAAAGCTATATAATTTATTAAGATAGTTTCATTAATGTACTGGGCAATGACTCTCTTTTGTTTGGCATCTTAATGCAAAATCTGTTTTGCTGTATAGTACCTAAGAGAGTGTATGTATTTGCCTTACAAAAGCTTTGGCTTTTAGATGTGACTCCTCAGTGTTCGAATCCAGCAGCTCCCAAGGTGTATCCTATCTGTTGCAGAAATAGAATCAGCCCTTCAGTTTCTCAGCAGTGTATATACCTGTTAAGAATTGCACCTTAGAATTTGTTGTTGTTGTACGCAAGCCTCTCACTGCTGTGGCCTCTCCTGTTGCGGAGCACAGGCTCCGGACGCAGCTCACAGGCCCAGCTGCTCCGCAGCATGTAGGGATCTTCCCGGACCCGGGCACAAACCCGTGTCCCCTGCATTGGCAGGCGGACTCTCAACCACTGCGCCACCAGGGAAGCCCTGCACCTTAGAATTTGTTTTTAAATGCTATGTGAGAGCTTTAACCCACTCGAAATGTCTCTTATTAGTAAAATCATTATTTCTTTTGCTCTGAAAAGGGAAAACAACAATTAAATTAAAATTGTTGTATTTGTGATTCTACAAGTAAACACAGTGTTCTCTTTTTTATAGGCTATTGTGATTTCATTAGTAAATTCTCTCTTCCTTATTATTATTCAGGTTACCTGGAAGAGTTCATGTACCATTAAAAATGAGCTATTGGCTTAACAATTGGATTCAAACCCATGCATGAGACACCACGCCTCTCTCTCTACTTTACCTTCTATTTCTCCCAGTGAGAAATTATTTTTCAAGTTTCCTCTTTGTTCTTCTCTTGCTTAAGGAGAAGACTGTCCCCAGTGGATGGTTCCTATCACAATCTCTACTAGTGAAGATTCCAGCCATGCCAAAATGAAGATTCTCATGGACAAGCCAGAGATGAATGTAGTTTTAAAAGATGTCAAACCAGACCAATGGGTGAAGGTGAGTCCAGAAATGACATGGCCATTTTTATCTTACCTAAATTGATTTATTTCTTTCATTTCCTTTATTCATTTTATGGCTGGCTCTAAATTCTACTGCTTCATTTTGGACTAGGACTTGAAAAGAAAAAAACATTTCTGAACTTTCTTGTGTGAAATTTAGGGCCAACTTTCAAATAATATTGTCTAGATATTTGCCTTTATGTCAGGTAAGGGAGTGGTCAATAAGCAGTTACAAAGGGATAGGATTAAACAGGAAAAAGCTAGTAGTCTATGTATAAAGTCACATTAACCAAAACATTTGTAGTCTTGCAACTTCAAACTGCCCTGTCATTGTAATGACATGTTAACTCAGTGATGTGTCGTCATTGTGCATGTACAACTGTAATCAAGTGAGATCAGACATGTAATAATCAGTTTGTGTCACTGAAATGTGAAATTACTTTTAGCTGGTGTTTTAAAGCCATTTCACAACACTAAGAGTCAGTAAATATTATTTTTCATTATTCTGTACTCTGCCTTTCATAACGAAAGTATCTGTTACAGACTTTTCTCCCAATTATAGGTTCCCAATAGGAATTATACATTGTCTCAGGCTTTTGTGCTTGCAGAACTATTTCTCCCTCTGTTTTAATTTTTTAAATATATTTTTATAATATACCCAGTGGAATACTATATTACCATTTTAAATTACATTCTGGAACATATGTAGCAATATGAAATTTTTCTTATAAGAAAAAACACTATGATTGTAATTAGGTAAACAAAGGTGTTATTCCTATAGTAAAAGATAAAGGGAATCAATAAAATAATTACTGTATTAGAAATGTGAAGTGACTTAAATATATATAAATAGTAAAATATTTATATCTTTTTAAAAAAATTAATTTATTTTATTTTTGGCTGTGTTGGGTCTTCGTTGCTGTGCGTGGGCTTTCTTTAGTTGCAGCGAGTGAGGGCTACTCTTTGTTGCAGTGTGTGGGCTTCTCATTGCGGTGACTTCCCTTGTTGCAGAGAGCAGGGGCTCTAGGCACACGGGCTTTAGTAGTTGTGGCACGCGGGCTCAGTAGCTGGGGCTCACAGGCTCTAGAGCTGTGGCGCACAGGCTTAGTTGCTCTGAGGCATGTGGGATCTTCCCGGTCCAGGGCTCGAACCCGTGTCCCCTGCATTGGCAGGCGGATTCTTAACCACTGCACCACCAGGGAAGCCCAAAATATTTATATCTTATACTGTCATTTTATCATTAAAATACTTTGCATATAAATATTATCAAAAATATTTTTGACTGTTGGTAAATAGCCTATAGAAAATAATGATAGTCAATGATTACCTCACTCCAAAAATCATATGAAATTGCCTTTTAACTCCATGTAATTCTTTAAAATCTAGGACCTGACAGTTGTTATTCTGTTGAGGCTCTGGGCTCATTAGATCAGTATTTGTAAAGGTTTAGTCTTCCTCAGAGATTTTATTGTCCAAGTATTTTTATTTTGTAGTAAATGTTTTCTGTAACTTGAAAACCATTCACTGAAATTAGAAATAGAAACTTAGCCGCATTATATCCTCCTTTTCAGCCATGTTCTTTTCACTGTCGCTCACTTTGCCTCCCACTATGCCAAGTTTCTGTTTTCTTTTGCCTCTGTATTCATCTTTGACAACTGATTACTATCTTTATATGTTGTTTCATTTTAATACTTTGTCCGTTAGCATAAATGATCTTTGTTGTTTTTCATCCAGATATACTAAAACTAGAACTTCTTTCATACCTACAAAAAATTGATTTAAAAGATAAATGCATCTCCTTAATAATACCTGTTGTATATCTTTTCAGTTAAACCTGGGAACAGTTGGGTTTTATCGGACCCAATACAGCTCAGCCATGCTGGAAAGTTTATTACCAGGCATTCGTGACCTTTCTCTGCCCCCTGTGGATCGACTTGGATTACAGAATGACCTCTTCTCCTTGGTGAGCCTCCAGTAGTATGATGGATTTTGTTGATTAAAGGATTTTGTTTTTCCTGGAGTGCCTGACTGAAACATAACTAGAAGAATATATTTCTTCCTGAAGGTTGAATGCCTTTAGTACCAAAGCAAATGACTAATTATTAATTAACATGACAAGATTGAACCTATATAATTTACCAGAAACAAATCTCATTTTATTACTCCTAAGCCAGCTTTTTGCAACTATACTTAAACGATCCTTTGTAAGGCAAAAATTCTTTTCAACACACATAGATATGAACCTTGAAGAAATTTCTCTACTTATGTAGTTTTTAAAAATAATTCAGAGTGATTTATATTTTTCTAAAATAGTGGTTGTACTTTGCAGGGGAAGTCTAGTAGAATTTTTTAACATTCCGTTACTATTCAAATTATAATATCCCATTAGCTTTAGAATTATATTTAGCTTTGTTCCAGAAGAAATTTTAAGGAGCAATTAGTAGTATTATCTTTATGACCCCAAAACATAGGTTAGATAATTTCTAGATGTCTCTGTGATAAAATTGTCAGATTCCTCCTAGTGTTCCTTTAATTGGACTTGAAATTTTCATTCCCCTCTGCAGTAACTGGTTTTGGATTCCTCCTTTGTATAAACACAGATTAGCATTGATGCACAAAACCTCACATCTGCTGATTTCATTGCTGAGAGAGACCTGTCCCAGGAGAGTGGTGTGTTTGTGCAGTTGGCTGCTGTAACAGAAGTTCTTTTTCCTAACTCTGTTAGTCAGTTCTGAAAGGACTGAATTTGTAGTGCCTTCCAGTTTGCCTTCTTTTAGAAATGAGTAAAGGACAGGCTGACGTTGACATAGTTTGCAGGTCTAGTTTTGAAAGCGCCTCTGTCAAAAACCAAAGCCCCCGGGGCTTCCCTGGTGGCGCGGTGGTTGAGAGTCCGCCTGCCGGTGCGGGGGACGCGGGTTCGTGCCCCGGTCCGGGAGGATCCCACGTGCCGCGGAGCGCCTGGGCCCGTGAGCCGTGGCCGCTGAGCCTGCGCGTCCGGACCCGGTGCTCCGCAACGGGAGAGGCCACAGCAGTGAGAGGCCCGCTTACCACAAAAATAAAAAAAAAATAAAAAAAAAAATTTAAAAAAAAAAAAAAAA
>NW_020171981.1:3354971-3382216 GCF_003031525.2 Neophocaena asiaeorientalis asiaeorientalis
AAGGGGAAGGCCGCGTACCCACAAAAAAAAAAAAAAAAAAAAAAAAAAAATAAAAAAAAAAAAAAAAAAAAAAAAAAACCAAAGCCCCAACTGTTTTTGCAACTTTTCTGAAAGTATGAAAATTTTCAAAATAAAAAACAATGCCAAGACCCCGGAAACTGAATAGAAATAGGACGTTAACTGTTTTCTTTCTTTTTCTAAATTGGTGGAATTCTAGCAATTTTTTAAAGTGGCTCTTCTATAAATAGCAAAAAAGTAAGGAGTGGTGTCATAATACAGTTTTTATTTTATAAAATTCTGTAGTAGTCTGAGCTTATATAGTCTAGTCTCTTCCTTAAGGGATGAGTAACTAGCAGAAGATAATGCCAAAAATACGTGCTTGTGTTTTTTGTTTTGCTTTTGTTTGAAGACTAGATTAATTTATGTTTTTTCCTATCCCAGGCTCGAGCTGGAATCATTAGCACTGTAGAGGTTCTAAAAGTCATGGAGGCTTTTGTGAATGAGCCCAATTATACTGTATGGAGCGACCTGAGCTGTAACCTGGGGATTCTCTCAACTCTCTTGTCCCACACAGACTTCTATGAGGAAATCCAGGAGTTTGTGAAAGATGTCTTTTCACCTATAGGGGAGAGACTGGGCTGGGACCCCAAGCCTGGAGAAGGTAATGGATGTACTGAATGGGGAAAGAATTGATCAGAAATTGGTCTTTTTTTTACTCAGCTGTGGTTAACAATAACAATAGCATCATCTTTGTGTCTGCTGGATGTTACTGTGTATTCAGCTAACTAGAAAGTAAGACTTAGGACTTTTAAGCCTCCTGGTGAAGTTACATAAAAACAGTGGTGGCTATGTGTATTTGTTGCTAAATATGATATATGCACAGAGCAAATGGTGGAAATAGAAGTCTTTCACAAAGTTCCAAAGGCCCATTTTTAGTAAAGAAAAGCTAAAGGGAATTCTGGATTATTTTATTTATTATTTTACCATAAATACCAGGCACCTTATGTACAGCTTGAAAAGGTGTTGAGAGACACAGGGGCCAGTTTTCTGAATTAAAGGAGTTATTTGCTTTCTACATGTATCCTCTCCTCTTTATTTCTGTAATCCTGTATTTACTCTTTTGCTGTCATTTAAATGTTGGGAATAGTGATTACAGGGCTTTATATATAATTATTTTCTACCATATGCTAATAACTGAAGGTGGTATTTCCTCCTGCCCTTCTTATTCTGGCAGTCTTTTACAATAAGAACAATAGTAACAATTATCTAGAGCTCTATGTCTTACTTTTATTGATTCAACAAATATTTATGTACCCAGTAAATGCCAGGTACCATACTAGGAGCTGGTGGTATAACAGTGAACAAAAAATCACTCTGTGTGGCTTACATTCTAGTGGAAGACACAGCAAACAGTTCAATAGATAATATTTTAGGTGGCAGCAAGTATCATGAAGAAAAATAAAGTTAGGTAGGGTAGATCAGGAGTAAAAGGGGTAGTAAGCCACTATTTTATGGAGAGTGGACAGGAAAATGCAGGAAAACTAGTGAGGTGATATTTGAGCGTAAGCAGAGACCTGTAGGAGAGAACTGTGAGGATATCTAGTGGGAAAATGGTCCAAACAGGAAACAGCAAGTACAAAAGACCTGAGGCAGAGGCATGCTTAGATGTTCAAGGAATAACAAGGAGGCTGGTAAAGTCAGGACAGAGAAACTGAGGGAGAGAGGAGGGTGGAAGCATATCAGCTCTTATAGAACCCGTGGGACTTTCACATCTAGTGGTATGAGCAACTCATTTGAGAGTTTAAAGCAGAGGAACATGACTTATTTACTCAGCTGTGTGAAGAACAGACTGTAGCAGGGGAGGCAAAAGAGGAAGCAGGGAGACAAGTTAGAAAGCTATTTCAGTAATCCAGTTAGGTGTTGGTTGCAGGTAGCACTTGTAGGTAGTAAATTCTGGGTATGTTTTGAAGGTAGAACTGAAAATACTTGGTGGTGCCCTGTGTGGTGGAGAGAAAGAGGGGAGTCATCAAATTTTGGCCTGAAGAACTGAAAGAGTGAAGTTACCATATACAGGGACGGGGAAGACTGCTGTAGAAGCAGATTTGGGTACAAAAGGGAATCAGCAGTTTGGTTTTGGACATCTTAAAGTTGAGGTCCTTTTAGACATCCAAGTGGGGAGTCCCATGCCGAGAGGTCCATGCTGAATAGATACATTTAACGCATAGATGGTATTTACAGCCATAAGATTGGATGAGGGCATGGTCAGTCCAAGATTTAGAGATTGGGTAGAAGAGGAGGAATCAGCAAGGGAGATTGACTGGACAATAAGGTAGGAGAGACAGGAGGGAGAGGAGTGTCCCAGAAGCCTTAAAGAAGCAGTAGAGACGGAGAAGTGATCGTCTGTGACAAATGCTGCTCTGATTGCATTGGCCAAGTTCTGTGGCGTGGTGATGAACAACACCAGAAAGGGAAGAGAGGAAAAGGAGACAGCACTTTTAGACAACTTTTTAAAGGAGTTTTGCTAAAAAGAGGATCAGATAAAAGGGGATAGTCTGGAGAGAGATGTGAAGTCAAGGGGGCTTTTTTTTTTTTTTTAAAGTGGGAGACTTTATGTTTTTGTGCTGATGAAAATGATGCAGTAATAGAAAAATTCATGATGTGAAAGAGAGGTAATTGCTGGAGTAATGGCTGAATAATCGAGAGGAGTCAGGATCCATTGCACAAGTGGAGGAGTTGGCTTTAGGTAGGAATACAGCAGATCCATAAGAACAAGACAGGAAGTATATGGACACAGATGCAGGTAAATTGGTGGATGTTGCACTTTTCTTTCATGATGATAATATGTGAAACTTTGGGGGCTAAAAAATACCTTTTTTTTTTTTTTTTTTTTTTTTTTTTTTTAACCGAGGCACGAACCCGTGTCCCCTGCATCGGCAGGCGGACTCTCAACCACTGCGCCACCAGGGAAGCCCAAAAATACCTTTTTGAAATAGGGAGAATGTCATTAGTTTCCCAGCTTTACAGATAGAAGAATCAAACATAGCAAAATAATAAAAATATTGCCTGTATCAACACAGCAAATCAGCACCAGAATTATAAATTGGTTCTTATAAGAACCTTCACTAGCGTCGTGTTATCTATTGATTTCTTACGGTTTTCTTAAATGTATTTTTTATGGAGTTACTATTTAAATATGGCAAATTGTGCATGTTCAATTCAGGGACTTGACAAATGCACACAAATCTCCATCACCCAGGAGGTTGCCCTCAGGCCGCTTCCCAGTCCCTGCCACTCTGCCCACCCCACCAACCCTCACATCCCCTGCAGGCAAACGCTACTCTGACTTCTTTCACCCTAGATTAATATGGTCTCTTCTAGAACTTTATATAAATGGAATCATATTATATAGTCTATTCTTTTATCTGGCTTGCCTCACTCAGTATAATGTTCTAGAGATAACATCCTTTTTACCGCTGAGTGCTATTTCATTGTATGAATATACCACAATTTATTTGTCCATTGTGCTGTTGCAGTCCATCAGTTTGTATGCTAGGTTAACTATTTTTTTTTTTGAGGTATAATCAATATACCACAAAATGCACTCTTTTAAATATACAATTCAGTCTTTTTTCACAGTGTTGTACAACCACCAGCACTATCTAATTCCAGAACAATTTCTTTACCCTCAAAAGAAACTCCATACCCATTGGCAGTCACTCTGTATTCCCTGGCAACTCAGTCCCAGGCAGCCACTAATCTGCTGTCTCATGGATTTGTCTGTTCTGGCATTTCATATAAATGGAATCATACCCTGTGTGGCCTTTTATATTTGGCCTCTTTCATTTAGTATGTTTTCAAGGTTCATCCATGTTGCAGCATGTATCAGTACTTCATTTCCTTTTATAGTCAGATAATATTCCATTGTATTATATGGATATACCACATTTTCTTTGTTCATTTATCAGTTTATGTATGTTTGGATTGTTTCTACTTTTTGACGGTTAGGAATACTGTTATGAACATATGTATACAAGTTTTTGTATAGACAAATACTTTCATTTCTCTTGGGTATATACTGAAGAGTGGAATTGCTGGGTCATACGGTAACTCTGTGTTTAACCTTTTGAGGAATTGCTGGACTGTTTTTCAAAGTGGCCACACCATTTTACATTCCTACCAGCAATGTATGAGGTTTCTAATTTCTCCCCATCCTTGCCAACACTTGTTATTGTCTCTTTTATTCTAGCCATCCTAATCGGTGTGAAGTGGTATCTTGTGGTTTTGTTTTGCATTTCCCTAACGGCCAGTGATAGCTTATTGGCCATCTGCATATCTTCGGAGTAATCTATCAGATTCTGATTTAAAAAATCTAAGATTTCAATGTACCCAGCATACTAGTTCTATATGTGACCTTTCTCTAAATCTGGGGTCAAAATTGCATGATCTCAGTCTGTTCCTTTCACACATAATTCTTATTAGTGTAATTACCTAGATGGAGTGAACATTTAGTAAATCAAGTTGGCATCGTAACTATAGACAGAGGCATCATATTTGCTTGTCTAGTGTGTTAAGCACTTCATTTCATTCTTATTTGATAAATTTAAATCAAGTGTTCTCTCGAGTACTAAGGTAATTGATTTTGTTTGTTCAAGACTGTAGACATGGTATAACACAATTATAAGATATCCAGGTGGCATATTTGTAAAAATAAGCTTTTTAAGTAGTTCTATATCTCTTTTACTTCTCAATCAGGTCATCTCGATGCACTCCTGAGGGGCTTGGTTCTGGGAAAACTAGGGAAGGCAGGACATAAGGCAACGTTAGAAGAAGCCCGTCGTCGGTTTAAGGACCATGTGGAAGGGAAACAGATTCTCTCCGCTGATTTGAGGAGTCCGGTAGGTTTTCATAATAAAGTACCTTGATTTCTAGGTGACTTCATCATTCTGTGTAGTGTGGAATGTATTTAATAGTAACCAAAAATGACCTAAGTATTGACTCACAAATCATGTCTGATTCTTTTTTTTTTTTTTTCCTTTATTTATTTATTTATTTATTTTTTTACTTTTTGGCTGTGTTGAGTCTTACTTGCGGCATATGGGATCTTCACTGAGGCACACAGTCTCTTCATTGCAGCACTCAGGCTTCTCTCTAGTTGTGGCATGCGGGTTTTCTCTCTCTAGTTGTGGCACGGGGGCTCCAGAACACGTGGGCTCTGTAGTTTGCAGCAGACTGGCTCCTTCGTTGACGCACGCGAGCTCAGTAGTTGTGGCACACAGGCATCTAACCTGCTTCTCCTGCATTGCAAGGCGGATTCTTTACCCCTGGACCACCAGGGAAGTCCCCTGATTCTTTTATTGTTTTAAGATATTTTATTACGATTTTTTTTTTTTTTTTTTTTTGGCTTTACATGGGCTTTCTCTAGCTGCGGCGAGCTGGGATTACCCTTTGTTATGGTGCGTGGGCTTCTCATTGTGGTGGCTTCTCTTGTTGCGGAGCATGGGCTCTGGGCGCACAGGCTTAGTAGTTGTGGTGCATGGGCTCAGTAGTTGTGACTCGTGGGCTCTAGAGCATAGGCTCAGTAGTTGTGGTGCACAGGCTTAGTTGCTCCGCGGCATGTGGGATCTTCCCAGACCAGGGATCGAACCCGTGTCCCCTCCGTTGGCAGGCAGATTCTTAACCACTGTGACCAGGGAAGTCCCTCCTGATTCTTTCAATATACACCACTTACGAGGTCTGTAGGCAGCTTCTTATTGATGTCAAGCTTCTCAGTCTGCACTAGGGTACTGAAAGGTGATTGACTATCCGTGCACATTCTTCTGAAAGACTGGTGTGTTCTGCTGTTACTTACTACCTGCCATCTACCTTTCTGGTTGTTAATGTGGGCTCTTAGATCCTTGCCACAATTTGTATTAATATGTAATATCCACACAATTTTTTTTGACTTGCTTTCTGTCTTTTCTTAACGTTAGAATATTTGGAACAAGTTACATTTAATCAGATGCCTTCTTTTCTGTTCCTGTATTCTCTTGTAGGTCTATCTGACTGTTTTGAAGCATGGTGATGGCACTACCTTAGACATTATGCTGAAGGTGAGTAAATTTAGAAAGGGCTCCCATTTTCTGCTTTTTAAGTTGAATTGACATAGAGAGTATGAGCTTGAGTGGTTAAAAAAAAGTCCTGGCAAAAGAAATACATGCTGATATGCATACTGTAGACATGCAAATATTAGGAAACTGTGAGAGAAATATATAATATGTTTATTTGTACTACCAATACAAGTGCCAAAAGTCATCTAATTTTTTCACTTTTTTTTTTTTACTCACGAATTTATGCATCTTAAATCTTAATACCGAAATGTTAATTTTGATTAAAAAGTCAAGTTCTTAAAACTTTTCCCATCAATGCAAATTTACTTGGGGTTCTGCCCATTTTATACAAAAGGTTTGTTTCTGTGCTTAGAAAAGGGATAGATGATTAGGTGTCTCAAGGGTTTGGTCTGTGCCAGTGCCTCTTATGAATGGACAGGAAATTAATTCACTTGCTTTCACAGCCTCTGTAGTTTCCCAGGGTGGTTGGCATATAATTAAACTCCAACTTAGAAAAATATAGGTAAAACTTTCCATGTCCTTATAATGGCAGTGATCTGTTTGAAAGTCCTAATGCTGTGGAACAAGTGCTCTCTCCAGTCCTTGTCCATGCAGTTATTAGTCTAAGAAATAACTTGACAATCTGGTTGTATTAGAGGTGGAGAGAGCTGATTCTACTTATTACCATTAAATAAAATGTGCAAAATGTGCCTAAATACCCAAATCATCTATCAGACCCATTCATTAAATGATCCGCACTTAGGGAGACAAACAGCATAGGAATGGGATGTGCTTTAATACTTCTACCCTTAATCGGAATACTTTTCTTATCCCAAGTGGATCAGAATTGCAAATCTAATTGCTAGTATTTTAGTTCTAAACAAATCCTATTTAAATGATTAGAATGTTTTAAAATATATATATATTATAAACTTGTTTTAAGAAACTACATCTCAAACTGTATTGCTTTAACTACTTATCTTGTATAAGGATTTCCTTTCTAATAACATAAAAAAAATACTTCGGGTTTACCTTTCAACTAAATGACATTAAGGTCCCTTCTCATTCTTAATATTCTGTGAACCTATGCACTATAAATCATGTATTTCTTTGCATATGAAATGAAGTACTTGGTATTTTTGGTCTATTCCATAAAGGTGTGGGAAAAATAAGGGTTCCGAAATTTTCATGAGAGGTACTGAGACATTTTCATGTCATGGCATATTTTTAAGAATTTATACTAGTATGTTTATTTAATAAATGTTTGCATCTAACACAAGGGAGCTCACAGTGATTCAGCTTGTGTTAAAGAGCTCTAATGAAGAGTGAAAGAGCTCTAATGAAGGCAGAATCAGGGTTCTTCAAGAAACCAGTCAGGGGAGGTTGCAGAGGGATGGATTGGGAGTTTAGCAAATGCAAACTATTATTATGTATGTATAACTGAATCACTTGCTGTATATCAGAAACTAGCACAACAATGTAAATCAACTATACTTCAATAAAATAAATTTAAAAAAAAGAAAGAAACCAGTTGATGAGAGGTGAGGAATACAGTTTTCTGTTGGTAATTTAGGAATAATGAAGCAGGATAAATAACTTTAATTCAAAGTGTATTTGAAATGTGGTGTTATGATGCCATCTAGTGGACTCCTGTAACAGGTTCTCCAGGGGGTGGGGTGGGGAATGCTTCCTAAAAGCCAGAGTTCAGACCTTGAGTATTAGAGCTGAAAAGGACCTTAGAAATCATCTGTCCACCCCACTCATTTTACAGATGGGGAAACTGAGACCCGGAGAGGTTAAGGACTTAGTCAAGATCACACAGCTAGTTAGAGGCAAAACTGGGACTAGAACCCAGGTCTTCTGACCTCCTATCTATTTTACTACACTGCTGCTCAAAAGAGTCCAAAGGAAAGGAAGAGGAAACTGGGAGCTGTGATGGGGTCTCCAGACACTGGTCAGTGTTAAATCTTCAGAGGGGAAAAAAGGTCAAGAGAGTCTATAAATTAAGTTGTCCTAGAGAAGTATCTCATATACATTTGTAGTTCTAATTTTTAAAAATATATAATAATATTTTGTTTCTAATTATGAAAAAAGATTTTGGTATACTCACTATGGAAGATTTAGAAACTAGAAAAGTATAAAGAAGAAAACAGAACTTACCTGTAATTTTTAAAATGTCACAAATATAGCATGTATAATATGATCTTATTTCTGATTTGGTTTTTCTTTATGCTTTTCTGTTTTCTTAATATTCTTCATTCAGCATGTGCTGCTTTTGCAGTTAAAAAATATGATGATCCCACTGATCAGAGACCATTATTACTGTTAATATTTTGATGTGTTTTCAAGTGTTTTTTCCCCTTCACATTAACTTTTTAAAAATTTAGAATCATTTTGCTTTGTCTCTCTTCTTTCATTTAATATATCAAGAGCATGTTTATGTCATCAAACATTCTTAAAATATTACTTTCAATAATGCATCTTATATTTTTCACTATTGTAAATAGTGAAAAATACTATAAATTGAAGTGGTATTAGTAATTATTATTTTGCTCATCTAACATAGAACATTAGTCAGACATCAATGAGTAAAGAATTTGGTCATGACAGGTTAACCCCTTAGATCTTGATGTTGAACTGCTTAGAACTGATGACAAGCTATTCATACAGTAAGCACTTACACCTAGTGTCTTACTATAGGGGCACACGACAAATTTAGTGCCCAAACACCTTGAAAAATATTCTTTTGTTAATTTCATATCCTGCAGTCTTAGCCAATGAGAATGTAGAGCAAAAGTTTCACCTTAATGGGGGGGAAGTTAATTATCTCTATCTGTATTTTTTCACTATAGCTTCACAAACAAGCAGATATGCAGGAAGAGAAAAACCGGATTGAAAGAGTCCTTGGGGCTACTCTTTCACCTGAATTGATTCAAAAAGTCCTCACGTTTGCACTTTCAGTAAGTTACCATGAAAACTGCTTTTAGAGGGAGTTGTTACCCACTGATCTGTAGCAAATGTCCTTGATTCAGTATTCTCTGCCTTAACCCTAGACTAAAGGCTCCCTCTCATTCTTGGAGGACTGGAATAAGCTTTTGTTACTAATCACTGTATCTCCCTCTAGTGGTGAGAATCAGAATAGTTGGGAGAGGAAATAAACTGGAAAGCTGACACATCCCCGTGCCTACTTTCTGTCTCTTCCTTTCTTTACCCTAGAGCAAGTATTTATTGAGCAGCCTGTTTGTACCCATCCCAGTGCTTCATTCTCAATTTGGCTGATCTTTAGGTTGAACATTCTCCTCTTTGTTAGAAGCTTCTGGTGCAAGTTATTCCTAAAACAATAAGTGTCTTCAGCGGGATTACTTGGGTACCTCAACAGCATTTGCCCTTTCTGGCAGCAGACGATGTTCTGGATATGGTAGACTTTTAGTTCTCTTCCTTTTTTTAGGAAGAGGTACGTCCACAGGACACTGTATCAGTAATTGGTGGAGTGGCTGGAGGCAGTAAGCATGGAAGGAAGGCTGCTTGGAAATTCATAAAAGACAACTGGGAAGAACTTTATAATCGCTACCAGGGAGGATTCTTAATATCTAGACTAATAAAGGTAGGTGAACATTTTTGAGTAGCTTGCTTATGGATATTATTGAGAAACATCCATGATTCACTAGACCCATAGATTATGGCCTTTGCCTTTTTTTTTTTTTTGTGGTACGCAGGCCTCTCACTGTTGCGGAGCACAGGCTCCGGATGCACAGGCTCAGCCGCTCCGCGGCATGTGGGATCTTCCCAGACCGGGGCACGAACCCGTGTCCCCTGCATCGGCAGGCAGACTCTCAACCACTGCGCCACCAGGGAAGCCCTGGCCTTTGCTTTTTAAGAGTTTCCTTAAGTAGTTATTAGCTTTACTAAAGAGTTTCTCCATAACCCATCCTGTACCCTCTAGAATAAACTGAAGTTGGGAAAGAATGGAATGATTTGTTTTTATGGTAAATGGAAGTTTGTTCCTAAACTCTTAGCTGTTCTTACTATTTATAAACCATTTTTTTTTCAGCTATCAGTTGAGGGATTTGCAGTTGATAAAATGGCTGGAGAAGTTAAGGTAAGGAAAGGACTGTTTACTTTTCACTTTTCAATCCAGTAAGTAAAAACACTAACCAAATTGTAATGATAGAGTGTTGGGGTAATGTTGTACTTTAGGGTCTCCATGTTCTTGCTTGGAGAAAGACGGGTTAGGTTGTATCTTTAATGCTTGAAGAATTTAGAGTTGGAATCATCTTTGGGGCATTGAAGTGTGGTTGAAAGAATGTGGAACTTGACATCAGTCGACCTGGGTATAAATAATCTGTGCTCTGCCCCTTGTAAGCTGTGTAACTTCAAGCAAGTTTTTTAACCTCTATGAGCCTGGCTCCTCATCCATAAAATGAGGTGTTAAGATTGTTATTTAGATTAAGTAACATAGGGGGCCTGGAACATAGTAGGTCCTTGATATTAGTTCTTTTTCCTTTTCTAAAACCTTCATAGGTCTTTTGTAGGCACAATGAGACAAGATGACTATGTAGGGACTCTCCTCTTAGCTCTTAGAAAGACTGATAATCAGTTTAGTGGCAGAGTTCAGCGTTTGGAGGACAAATCTACACTGATTAGGAAAATCTTAACTTTAAGCCTTTCATTGCATTTAATTGCGAAGTATTTTTTAAGTGTCACTTCCGCCTTCATTCTTGAAAGCAAGGGGGTTATCAGGTGTGAATTTGGAAATTCTGAGAGCTATAATGTTTGATTCACTTTATGATCCATTGTTAGAAATAAGATTCATTTAGTTTACATTGTGTATTGTATTGTGTTAATAATTACTTTATTGTAAAGGTAATAAATACTCTGAAGGAGAAATATGTATAATTAGTTTGAGGGGAGGGCACTGGTTAAGCTAAGCCTGGTAAAGTAGGTAGAGGCCAGACCGAGGAGGGCCTTGTAGGCCATATTAAAAGTTTCCTAAGAATGGGAAGCCCTTGAATGGCTTACAAACCAGATCAAATCACTCCTTTGTTTATATGATAAAAATTTCAGTCTGGCCGCAGTGTGGAGAATGCATACTTTGGAAAGGAGAAGAGAAGATGTCGGGAAGCTAACTCTCCAAGCAAAAATGATTTAGTAGCTTGGAGAAGATGGAGTAAGAAAGAAATTCAGGGGCTTGATTTTGTTAATCTTTAATTCAACCAGTATTTACTGAGTGGCTTCTCTGTGTTGTGAACGTATCTGGGGAGGAAGAAGGAAGAGTCAAGGATAATTCCCAGGTTTCTGGTATGTAAATAGTGGTGCTGCTTCTCGAAGTGAAATGAGAGGAAGTCTTGTATCTTACTCAGGCCCTAAGAACCCAACTGTGATAGGAGCCTTGGAGCAGGAGCCATTGTCATCCATGTAAATAAAGTTACTGATTTCTAAAAGGTCTAGACTTAATCTGATGAATTAGTCATTCTCTCTTATATACTAGCTCAAAGGAAAGACCCCTGCCCTTTTGCTAGTTGGTATTTTCTATGGAACCAGGTGTACTTCATTAGAAAATGGTTTATTCAGCGTTTAATCAATAAGCGTTGTGATAATTACAAGAAACTGAAGTAGTTTTACTGTATGAAAAATGCGAGTCTATAAAATTTTAAATTATTAGGATATAGAAGCAATTTAAGCTTCTTAATTTTATCAACCCTTACAAATTAATCTTTATTTGAAGCAGCCAAAATGTTGAGTCCTTAACTACTCTGTGCCAAGTATTACGCTGTTTATATGGGTTGTTGTCTCTTCAATCTTCTGGAGTAAATATTTTCTCATAGATGAGAAAACATACTTGGAGCAGTTAACGTACTCAGTCACAGGATAGTACATGATGGAGCCTAGATCAAGTCCCAAGTCTGATTCCAAAACCTAGACTTCAAGTAGGTTTTTTAACCCCTGTGAGCCAGTTTCATCTGTAAAATGAAGTGATAAGATTGTCATTTAGATGAAGTAACTAACACAGGGGGCCTGGAACAGAGTAGGTCCTTGATATCAGTTCTTTTTTACTTTATTTTGCTGGTTGGACAAGGAACTTAAAAGAAAGGCCATAGGTTCTGTCTCTTTACTGTTAACTTTTAACTAGGTTGTAAGCATATAATATATTTGGAGGAGAATTCCTGTAGGCAGGTACAAGGAGCTGCTTGTTTTCTTTTAGCCTGGAGGTGGCAGTGGTAAATTTTCATGAGTGAAGCTTATGAACCCTTTATAGACAGTGGGTATTTTTTCAGAGCCTGTGATATTAGCTTCTTACTATTGCTGGTAATGATCCTACATTCTGGGTTGTTTTACCAGGCTTTCTTCGAGAGTCACCCAGCTCCTTCAGCTGAGCGTACCATCCAGCAGTGTTGTGAAAATATCCTGCTGAATGCTGCTTGGCTAAAGCGTGATGCTGAGAGCATCCACCAGTACCTCCTTCAGCGAAAGGCCTCACCACCCACAGCGTGAACCCGGAGCATGCCGCCACTGTGGTTCTGCTGCTTCATGCAGGGATAAGGTGGAGCGACCGAACAGCTGATTCATATGCCAAGAATTTGGAGTCTTCTTTCAAGCCAGTGGGGGTTGGACATTGAATGTAGTTAACTGGTTCCTGCTCACACTCCAGAATTAAATTCTATTGAAAAAGGAAAATCAGCAATTCAGCAAAAAAAATAAAAAATAAAAAAAATGTAAATATGATAGTAATAAAATAGAGCATAACGAAACTGTGAAACTTCCTGAAGCCTTGTCAGTGGTTAAAAGTATTTAACACTCTCCTGTTAATGACAGATGTTCTGTTTTTATAACCTACCAAAAGGAAACTAGAGGCTTCTGGGTAAAGAGGATTTTTGTGAAATGGGTTCTACAAGCAGCCTACAAACCAAGGGTAGTGTCCATTGCTGGGGATGATAAACATGAAAGGCTGATAGCTGGTATAACATAGAGTCTGTGCATAATTTCAAGTGGGTTTTTTTTTTTTTTTTTTTTTTTTGCCAAGGGGTCACACAGAAGGGAAAGCAAGGAGGAAAACTACAATCCTTGGTTCAGATTGAGTTATGCAGGAAAATATATCTTCCTGATCAGTCCCCATGCCAAAAAAAAAAAAAAAAAAAAAAAAAAAAAAAAAAAAAAGTTAAAAAAAAAAAACCTATCCTGGTCTGGGTTTTTTCCTCCCCTAGTTCCATCCCCAACCCACCACCCCGGTGTCCTTCTTAGAGATAAAGAAATAATAAGGAAACATCTTTTATAGCCACATTAAATAAGAGAAACTGATATACATTATTTTTTTCTTTCTTTTTTAAGATGACTTTTAAGAACCCTGAAATGCATATAGGTGAGACAATAGAAACGAAAGGTTTTCATCCAGGCCTTTCTGAAGGAGTTACTCTGCTGAAAATGGTCTTAGTTGTCTGACAGGCCAACTGTTGAATCTCTTTATGACAGTATCAACACTGGCTTCTTCTGGTTCATTTTGGGCATGTAAGAAGTCATTGGTAACTGCTGCAGGGCCTATATATTAGTGGTAACTGGTTTTAAAAACAACAAAGACTATAAGCCTGTGTGTGCCACTCTGCTTCCACAGTGTATCCTACTAACAAGCCTCACCAACCTAATCCAGTACATTTTAAGTCTAAATCTCATTCCTTTCCTCTTTCCCTACCTTTTTTCTTTTCTTTTTCTTAAAAAAAATATTTTTGTGTGTTATTAACAGGAATTCATATTTGGTGTGGCTTAACTGTATTTCAGAAGGTCATCAGATTGTGAGACTGCTTCCTTGAAACATTTTTGTGCTATTGTTTTAAAAAAAAATAATTAAAAAACAGTTGGCGTTAATAAAAATGTCAATGTGAAATTGATGTCCTGACGTCCTTTATTCTCTCTGATAAGCAACTAAAACCTTTCCTATCATTCAGTAGGATTATAAGAAGTTTTACTACCATAGGATTTTTCTGAGTCTAAGAAAATCCAGTTGCTGAATTCCTAATGAAGAGTACCTAACCAGAAGAATCTTAAGATTCCTCCTAAATTAGTTCTGGGTTAACTCAAAAGTCTCTTAGAGTCAGCATTCAGGAGTTAACTTGAGCCTGCCAGTTCCCATTTATTGAGGCTTCCTTTTATCTAGGCATGTGCCACCGGCAAAGCAGGGGCATCAAAAAGACTGAAAGAAATTCTGCTTTAATTAAAGAACTCACAATCAAATTCTGGAAAGAAGTTATTTTAGTTTCAGCATACATGCAAGTTTTGTGTATACTGGTTTAGCAGTTTGAATTACGTTGGGGAAGAGGTTGCGCTAGGTATCTTCCGCTTCCTCTTTAGAACTGCTTTTCATCCTGCTCTGCGTCCCAGGAGGTATTGACCCCCATGGACTGCATTAACAGGCTCCTTTGCCCTCTGACTTCCGGTTGTGTTGATCCAATTAGTAACACCCTCAGAAGATCAAAAGGCTGAGGAATGGATATTTAGTAGCTAGGGTGTTTATTCCCCTGGCTTCTAAATTGCCAGGTCACATAGGTTGTCTGAGTCCCTCTACCAAGGACTGCGACTCCTATCAGGCAGCCTCTCTAGCTTCTAGCTCCTTCTCTTTGGCCCTTCAGATCTAGGGATAGAAAGGACCACTCATTTACTAGCTCTGGATAACTCCATTATTCCTTGTTGGTTTCTCTGAACTCTGCCCATGTCTTTGTAAACAGTCCCTTTATTAAACCTTTCTCAAATTCCCCAGTTTTAGTGTATTCTGTTTTCTACTAATATCTTGATTGATCTGGGCACCACAGTCCTGATGCTTGGAGTCTCTAGAGGTCTTAGTCCGACATTTTGCATGTCAGATATTTTTGTTTTGTTTGGCCACACCACAAGGCTTGCAGGATCTTAGTTCCCCGACCAGGGATTGAACCTGCACCCTCGGCAATGAAAGCGCATTAACCACTGGACCGGCGGGGAATTCCCTGTCAGATGTTTTAATTTGTCTTCCAAATAGCTCCCTATCCTAGGTAATATACTCATCTTACAGATGAGAAAGCAGGCACCGAAAAATTAGGCAAAGTAGTTAAACAGCAAATGACTCTCAGTACTAGTGATCAACGCAAGCTTGCCAGACTGCAAAAACCTGTGTTCTCCCAGCTAACTGTTAGGTCTACACAATTAGAAGATCATACAGTCACACTGGACCCAGGCAATAGCTTTAGAGATATTCAATCATTTTCCTTTTCCCTAATATTCTTTGGTTAAAATTTTTAGTGGAAATCAGAAGATTGGAAAGAAAGATGAATGTGTTATTATTTCCTTACAGAGAATGTTATTTTATATTTTATTAATGGGAAGCAGTAAAGCCTTTTGGGACAGTGGGCAGTTGTGGGTGAATTCTTATCTTGCATTTTCTAAGGATGAATTTCAGGAAGCAAGGAACCTCGTTGAAAAGAATATCTCTGTAGTGTGCAATTTGGGAGGGTAGGAGGGGTTTTATAGCTTTAAATCAAGTTTTCAACTCTATTATCCAAATGAGTCCTGGACTTGGAGCCACATTTGTAGGGTTAGTAATTTTTTTCTCAGCAAGAAAATAAAAAGCTGTGGGTAATAAATTTATAATTTTGAATCTATACTTACAGAATCTTTTTTTTTATAAATTTATTTTTATTTTTGGCTGCATTGGGTCTTCATTGCTGCGCACGGGCTTTCTCTAGTTGCGGCGAGCGGGGGCTACTCTTCGTTGCGGTGCGCAGGCTTCTCATTGCGGTGGCTTCTCTTGTTGCAGAGCACGGGCTCTAGGCACACGGGCTTCAGTAGTTGTGGCTTGCGGGCTCTAGAGTGCAGGCTCAGTCATTGTGGTGCACGGGCTTAGTCGCTCCGCGGCATGTGGGATCTTCCCAGACCAGAACTCGTGTCTCCTGCATTGGCAGGCGGATTCTTAACCACTGCGCCACCAGGGAAGCCCTACAGCATCATTTTTGACTCAATAATAAAATCAGCTGATGAGAATTTAATCTCTTCTTACTAAATACTAGTTTTAGGATCTCAGAGTTGTTGTTTTTAATAGGACTCTCTTTTGTGGTCATGGAAAATACCCACCGAAGATGGACCATGCCTTCTTGTACCAACCCGAGTGCAAGCAAAGCGGTTAAGGTGTTTGGTTTCCAATGCAAGACTGAGACAGGAGACCCTGAGGTTAATGAAACATTGGGCCAAACAACTGCTTTCCCTAGGAACCCAAATCAGGTTGCTCTAACAGTACGATTGACGGCAAACGGTGATAGATGGCAGTGTCAGGAAAGTCAATTGGGTTCTTATGGCATTTGTAAAGAACTCTGCTCCTCTGATTTCGTTGCTGATATCTGGCAGCTGTAGCTTTCACTACTGGTCCGATGCTGGGGTGGAATTAGCAAGAGAAGGAACATAGCTTACTATCATAATCTGGGCTTTCTCAGGAAGCTGCCAGCAGCTGCCAGCAGACATGTTATACACCAATTAAAATGACAACCAAGAAAGAAAGAAAAATTAAATCTTGCCATGGTTCGGCTGATCATACCAGTATGGTCCTCTGAGACATCCGCCTCCTCTCACCCCAAAACAACCTTAACTTTTATCATAAATTTGACAAACTGTACAGGTATATTACATTACACTGCAATTTTAATCCACTCTAATTTATTAGGGGATTGATTATCTACCTTGTATAATACATACTAGTCTTATGGATATATAGTCTTAATGCTTATTAGACTGACAAAGAAATTAAGAAAACAGTATACTGAATGGCTGATGGTTTAATGGGAGAAGTCTCGAGACAACATAGAATACAGGATAATGGAGGAGAGGTGAAAAGAAACAAGCTTATAAGAAAAAAATACAAAACATTTAAAATATTTGAGATGAATGAGGATGGGTGAGATGATTGTTGCTTTTCTAATAGGTCAGTTCCTTCGTCTATCAATGGAGCAGTTAAACTCAGGAGAATGTGAAGGGGTGTGGTAGGATGAAGTTAATGCTGTGGCCTTTACAAGTGTAAAGAAGTGCCTCCTGTATTCTTGTAACAATCCTGGAGTACATAGACTCTACTGGATAGACAGCGTAACAGAACATGGCTTATAGAAGATCTCTTGGCTACCAAATCTGGTCTCTCCCTGCCCCTGCTGACAATCTTATTTCCTGTAAATAGAAAGGTCTAGACCTGTGTGTCCAAATGCAGTAACCACTAGCCATATGCACTATTTAAGTTTAAATTAAATAAGAAATAAGTTCCTAAGCTGCGCTAGCCACATTTCAAGTGCCCAGTAGCCACCCATGGCTAGTGGCTACCATATTGGGCAGCACAGATATAGGTCATATCCATCACCAAAGAAAGTTCTATTTGAACTGTTCTATATCTAGTATATGCAAGTGTATTTTTTGTGTATGGTAGAAAATAATTACAGTCTGTGGCTTTTCTTTACCAACCTCATTGTAACAATTTGCTATTCATCTGAGAATACTGTATCCACTTAAAATTTTAATTCTGTTCACAAAATGTAATACAGATCCATTTTCCAAATTTTGAAGGGAAAAAAAAACCCTAGAAAGTGACTATCCCTTCCTATAAACCCACCTCCCAAAGACAATCATGATTAATAGATAACTTTGGGGCATATTCTTCCAGCTATGTTTTTGTTGTTGTTGTTGTTTTCCGGTACGCAGGCCTCTCGCGGTTGTGGCCTCTCCCGTTGCGGAGCACAGGCTCCGGACGCGCAGGCTCAGCGGCCATGGCTCACGGGCCTAGCTGCTCCGCGGCATGTGGGATCTTCCTGGACCGGGGCACGAACCCGCGTCCCCTGCATCGGCAGGCGGACTCTCAACCACTGCGCCACCAGGGAAGCCCTCTTCCAGCTATGTTTTTATACTTTATGCACTTAATTATTTTTGGTAACAAAGACAGGCTGTGCCCCTTTTGCCTATTCCCCTTTGTAACCAGTGCCACACATCTTCAGTCTTTGCCTTGTGACGCCAAGTGTGCCAGGCTCAGAACTGCGACCCCTGATGTCATGCTTTAAGTCATGGAGCGCATCACCAAAGATGACTTGAGAACAAAGTAACATGTGGCAAATGCATACCCTGAGAGCATTTCTTCCTTGTTTAGATTCTTTGGTTCACGACTATTTTCCAGCCTGACTGCCTGACATTAAGTGCCAGTTTTGTGGAGTGCACATATTTGAGGAATATGGCTTTAAGCTCTCAGGCTCAGTTAGTTTAAGCAGTTCATGTAATGAATTCGTTCAGTGTTCTTTCCTTACTGGAGACGTGAACTGCACTATATTTGGAACTACCATTTGCAACCTTATACGCCACTGCCTGGGTATTTAGCCACAAGTTTTGATCACCGTGAACTGGACTAAGGAAGTTATATGGTGACAGATTTCATAAAGACTGTGCTGAGGAGAGATGTAGCTGGCTTGAACACCTTCAGGGACTTCAGCTTGCTGCAGCTGTTGAAATGAGGCCATGCGTTCCTCCCACTGGACCCTGCTTACCTGCTTAATGCCTGCCTCGCCAGCTTGAGCAACTGTATTACTTCCACTCCTAGGCTTGCACCATTAATTTGGTAACTATACCTCACTGCTTCCAACAAGTGAAACAAATGTGCCATCCAACTATAAATGACCCAGGTGTGCACCAAACCAAGACCTGAGATGCGAGTAGTCAGAATAGCTTTCATTTTTTAAAAATAATCCTTTATTAAAAAAAATTTTAATAGATTGTATTAATTTATTTATGGCTGCGTTAGGCCTTCGTTGCTGCACGTGGGCTTTCTCTAGTTGCGGCGAGCGGGGTCAGGGGTGGGGGGGCTACTCTTTGTTGTGGTGCATGGGCTTCTCACTGCGGTGGCTTCTCTAGAGCCGTGCGGGCTTCAGTAGTTGTGACTCGCGGGCTCTAGAGCGCAGGCTCAGTAGCTGTGGCGCACAGGCTTAGTTGCTCTGCGGCATGTGGGATCTTCCCGGACCAGGGCTTAAACCCGTGTCCCCTGCATTGGCAGGTGGATTCTTAACCACTGCGCCACCAGGGAAGCCATGAATAGCTGTTAATGTCCCTGTCATCTGTGATCCACCCTTGACTGCTCCAAAAGTGTGCTGGGCAAAGGTTCTCATTGGTATGTGAGCATCACAGAAACAACAGAAGAGGTGAGAACAGCACCAGCCTTTTCTAGTCATTAATAAAGAATACAGTGTCACTGTGTTCTAACCTTACAACCTGCTATTAGATGTGGGAGGTGTGCATTTTGGTCACTCATCAAAGGATGCTGGTTATTGAAATATCAGAAGCAGCCTGTCAGAAAAGCCCCACAGCACTGGACTTGAAGGCAAGGTTTTGATGCATTAGTTCCATGGCAATGGAATCCAGATAGCAGACTCATTACAAAAGCTTTCAGAATGAAAGTATATTATACGATGCACTGAGACTATAGAATCAATTAAGGCAGATTTGGTTTCTGCCTCATGGAGCTTACAGTCCAGCAGGAACAAGAATTATTGAATGAGTAACTTGAAGTGTGATGAGTCTTTGGAATGGGAAGTGCCGGGGGGTATAAGAGGATATTACTGGGGAGTCCAACATAGCCTCAATGTTCAGGAAAGGCTCCCGTGAAGAAATGGTGTTAAACTGAGACCCAAAAGATGAGTAGTTGCTAGCCAGGCAAAGAGGACAGGGAAAAAGTGTCCTATGTGGGAGAAACGGCACATGCAACACAAGGCCTATGGCTGGAGAGAACCTGACCTACTTAAGGAACTCAAAAGAAACCCAGAATAGCTGGAACAAAGAGAGGTCTTGGGAAGGTAGTGAAAGAGGGATCTGGAGAGGTAGGCAAGGCCCAGACTAGGGAGGGACTTAGGTCACGCTGAAGATTCTAAACTTTAGCTAAAGGACAATGGGAAACCATCAGTTTCCTTATCTGTAAAGTGAGAAATAATAATCTCAGAGTTACCAGGAAACAAAATGAGAAGAATGCAAGTGAAAGGTCTTGTAAGTTATAAAGCATGATAGGAATATTACTAACATTATGATAGTAGTAGTAGTAATAAGCAGTGCTGCTTTCTTAAGTAACAGAAGTAACCGTTCAAATCTCCTAAGTGGGAATATGAAATTTTTTTTTTTTTTTTTTCTTTCTGACTGTGCCATGCAGCTTGCAGGGTCTTAGTTCCCCGACCAGGGATCAAACCCGTGCCCCCTGCAGTGGAAGTGAGGAGTCTTAACTACTGGACCGCCAGGGAAGTCCCTGAAATAGTCTATAACATATAAAACTCTGACTGAAAGGAACTGATGGAAAGGTCAGAAGTTTATTTCAGTTGAAACTTCCAGTGTGAGGTTCACGAAGCCAGGCATGAGCTGAGCTGTTTGGAGCGGGGTCATGCCATTTATGGCCACACGTATTTCTCAACTCCGCACTGACTCTTCAATGCCACTTCCAGGAAAGATCAGTGTTCTGCCTCCTTCTCAAACCCACCAGAGCACAACGGCTGACACATTCTTTCCCCTTCATTTCTTCCAGCCACAGCTGGGGCCCAGCATCTCCTAGGTCAGCTTTTGTAGAAGCTGTTCCCAAAACATTACACTCTTCTGAGCTCTTCACAGCAAGATAATTATCCCAGCTAGCACCTGCATTACATTTTAGGAGAAATTCAACACCTTTCCAAATCTGTGATGTTTTATTCTACAGCAGTTCTGTAAAGTAGGCACAAACGAATCTCACAGAAATGATGCGAAATTGGGGGCTCTCCTCTCCTGTCTGACCGGCAGATATGCTACCAGGAGAACTTAATGGTTCATTTTAGGCCATTTCCTCTCTGCCTGCAACACATTAAACTTTACCCAAGGACAGAAGGGCAGAGCTTGTGCAGATGCAGGCATTTGATTTAGGCCCCATTAACCTCTTCCCAGCCCTGGCCAAACAAACCAGACACAATTCTTCCCCAGAGCTACCTACCATAAATGCTCCACAGTACCACACACCAGAGGTTGCAAACTTGTATTTTGTCTTTGATTTACACAATGCCTTTTAAATCTTTGAAAATTTAAATGCCAGCTTTAAAAAATCATGGTATTTCACACAGAAATCCAGATTTCCAGCTTTTCTTTTTTTAAAAAAAATTTTATTGGAGTATAGTTGACTTATAATGTTGTGTTAGTTTCAGGTGTATCTAGTTTTTCTTGAAAAATCGTAAGATCTGACATCGATGTCTGGAGCTGAGTACAGACTTATGACCAGCACACTCTACCACAGTCCCCACTCTGACTAGATCCTTTATGAAGGTCCCATGACAGGCCCAGAATATCTGAGTTTGTGCACCCACCCCTGTACAGACCACGTATCATGAATACCGAATCCCTCCTTTGTGACCCTTTCATATGCACAGGGCTTACTCTGTTTGCATGCAACTTTGGGAATGCTTTGGAGACCTTTATGTAGATGAGAAAACAAGCCTTGGCCACTCCAGTCCATCTCTGGTGGATCTTAATTATTTGCAGCTATTTCCCGAGGGTAAAGGTAAAAAGCTTTATTCTACCAGACTTCTCATAGGCCACTCCTTTCTGTTGTCTCCTCTGTTCCATTCTGACCCCTTTGTTCATTCATTAGAAATTCAGAACTTTTTTTTTTTTTTAATACTTATGAAGGTGCTGGGACAGTGGCCTCAAATCATTTTTGGAATGAGATGGAGAACTTAAAAAATGCATTACTGGAATCGCACTTCCAAGTATATATCCAAAAGGACTGAAAGCAACATCACAGAGAGATACGTGTACACCCATGCCCAGTGCAGCATTATTCGTGATAGCTAAAAGGTGGAAGCAACCTAAGTGTCCGTTGATGGAAGAACGGATCAACAAAATGTGCTACAATGTAATACTGTTCAGCCTTCAGGGAGGAAACGTATCACCCTTGAGGACCTATGCTAAGTAAAACGAGCCAATCACAGAGAGACACATACTGTGTGATTCCACTTACAGAAGGTATCTAGAGCACTCAAATTCATAGAGACAGAAAGTAGAATGGTGGTTGCCAGGGACAGGGGTGAGGGGAAGAAAGTAGAGAGTTGTTCAATGGATATAAAGTTTCAGTTTTGCAAGATGAGTAAGTTCTAGAGATTTGTTACACAACCATGTGACTATACTTAACACCACTGAACTATACACTTAAAAATGGTTGATGGTAATTTTTTTTAACCACAGTTTTAAAAAAAGTATTTTAATGCGTCACTGGTTGTCAGGAGACCTGAGTTCTGCTAGAGGCTCCAACGCTGACTTGTGCGACCTTCGGCAAGGCACTCTCTGGAACTCAGGTCGTCGTCTGCAAAATGGGACGGTAGAAGAGAGAATACTGAAAACACCAACCTCAGTATGGGGCAGACGGATGTGACAGTGTGTGAGCAACGGAAGGCTCTGCTAGTATTAGATGTGGTCATCAACTCAAACTGCGGTCTCTTGTGGTGACTTAAAATTAGATTAAAAAAAAAAAAAATCGAAGGTCTGTGTCAAGTGCCAGAACCTTACAGACAAGAGCCTGCCCTCAAACTGCTCACTAGTGGAAAAAAACTAGAAAAAAATTTACAATATAATGTGTCACACGTCAGCCTAACATATGCCAGATTCAAATACATAGCACTTAACTTCCCTATTTAATGGGATGAAGGCTGGGTATACACTACATGTTGTTTGGGTAAATCAAAAGTCTCAAATTAGTTAGAACACAAGTTTAAAGCTTGATAATCTTTTCAAGGTGTTTAGTCTAAAAAAGAAAAAAATGTGTGTGTGTATTGCTTAGACTCATTTTTTACTGATATTTTAATTCAACAATTAATTTAATCTATTAATGTATTAATTTACTAATTGAATTTAATTAACTTAACTCCCATTTAAAGAAAAGAAGCCCTGGGTAGTTGGAACAAACAGCACTCCTGGCTGGAATGCAGTCTACAAAGGAAAGCCCACAAGTGCTGGGGTTGGTGGAGATCAACATCCATACTCTGTTGACACAATTACGCCTCCATAAATATTATCCACAGCCAAGCTAGTCTACTATGATTAAGCTTTGTTTCTTTCTCAGTTTTTTAAGACATTTTTTTCCTGGAGTTAATCATTAATTCAAAACAAAAAAAATTTTTTTTTGGCTTAGTTTTCCATGTCCCTATAATGAATTTATTCTCCACCATCACCAGAAGTGTAAATTTTTCCTCTATTCATTCCATCTGATTTCTTGGAGACGTCCCTTCTGTCCTCCTGCCCCAGTCCTGATTACTCTCAAAGGCCTGCAGCCAGGTTATGTCACCCTGGGATTTCCTTTCATCATCATCTTGAAGATTCTCTTCATTTCTCACCTCTGTTGAATATCCTGTTTCCAGGATCACGTCTTCCTGTTTCTTGATTTATTCTTGTTTTGGTGTACCACATCCTCCAGACGTTTCCTAAGAAAGGGTACATGGGTAGGAAGTAAAATTTTTAAAGATTTCACGCATCTGAAAATATGCCTACTTTACTGAATTCACAATTTGGCTAATTCATAAAGTTAGAGGTCATAAATAATTCGAAAGCATTCCTCCACCATTCCAGCATGGCTGATGGGAAGCATGGTACCATTCTGACGGCTGTTCCTTTGAACGTTAACTGCTTTTTCTCTCAGAATTTTTTAGTAACCTTCCTCTATTTACTCAATGACCTGAAATTTCTGGGTTTTTTTCCATCCATTATGTTGGGCACTCAGTGGGCTTCTCATTCTGGAGATGTAGGCCATTTAGTTTCGACTTGATTTCTTGAATTATTCCTTCAATGCTGCTTTCCCTCCACTTTTCTCTATTTCTCTGTAACTCCTCTTAGTTGAATGTTAATCCTCCTGGGCAACTTCTAGCTTTTAAAAATCTTTTCATGCCAATTTTCCAGGTTACTTTTTGGGGGAGGGCCAGGCTGCGCAGCCTGTGGAATCTTAGTTTCCCAACCAGGGATCGAACCCAGGCCCTTGGCAGTGAAAGCGCAGTCCTAACCACTGGACCGCCAGGGAATTCCCCAGCGTTTTTTTTAAAGAAAGGATATTTTCTCAACTTTATCTTCCAACTCTTTGATTGAAGTTATTGGTTATATTAAGATCTGTTTTATTCTTTTAATATACATACGCTTCTGTTCTTATTTCTTGGACATAACATCTCCACATCTGAGAATATTTATCATCCTTTTATAAATTTATTTTTATTTATTTACTTTGGCTGTGCTGGGTCTTTGCTGTGGCACATGGGCTTTTCATTATGGTGTGTGGGCTAAGTTGCAGTATCTGGGATCTTAGTTCCCCGACCAGGGATCGAACCCGGGCCCCCTGCATTGGGAATGTGGAGTCTTAGCCACTGGACCACCAGGGAAGTACCTATCTTTTTTTTTTTTAATATTTATTTTTGGCTGCACCGGGTCTTAGTTGCAGCATGCAAACTCTTAGTTGTGGCATGCATGTGGGATCTAGTTCCCTGACCAGGGATTGAACCCGGGCCCTCTGCATTGGGAGCTCAGAGTCTTAGCCACTGGACCACCAGGGAAGTCCCCTATCATCTTTTTAAGTTATACTTTGTTTTGTTCTGGTCTCTGTGCTGTTTCTGTATCCTCTAAGTTCCTTTGTTCTTGTTTGTTTGTTTGGTCTTTGTTTTTCATGTCAGAGATTTTCTTCAACTACCTGGTAATCTCTGACAGTCCATTCATGTTTAAGACTGAGGCACTAAAGTTTTCTGGAAGCTCTGTGTTCTGAGACAGGGCTTTGCAGTTGGGCATGACTATAGTGAGTTGACTTTCACTTGGGACTCTCAGCTCTTAGTGGGTTGAGTAGTGTCCCCTCCAAAAGATATATCCACATCCTAGTCCCCATAATCCGTGAATGTGACCTTATTTGGAAAAAGGGTCTTTGCAAATGTAACTAAGTTAAGGATTTTGAGATAAGACCACCTTGGATTATCTGGGTGGGCCCCAAACCCAATAACAAGTGTCTATAAGAGATAACACAGAGGAGAGACAGAGAGAAGAGGAGAAAGTTATGTGAAGATGGAGGCAGATTGGAGTGATGCTGCTACATGCCAAGGAACACCTGGAGCCACCAGAAGCTGGAAAAGGCAAAGAAATGCTCCCTAGAGCCTCCAGAGGGGACGTGGCCCTATTGACATGTTTTCAGACTTGATTGATTTCAGACTTCTGACTTCCAGAACTGAGAGAGAATAAATTTATTTTGTTTTACGCTACCAAGATTTTGGTAATTTGTCATAACAGCCCTAGGAGACTAATACAGTATCTATAGGTATTTCTTCTTGAGCTGGTCAGTTTTCCCAAAGGATCCTCCAATCTACTGATTGTAGGGTAATAGCCTGGCTAGGAGAATCTTAGGGCCAAGTGTGACAAGGGGGCCAGGTCGCACCATCTGTTATGTAGGCTTGTTTCAGCTATGCTTAGCATCCCAGAGTTCAGATTCTTTCTAGATTAGATTAACCTTTCTTTCTTCTTTTTAAAAAATAAATTTATTTATTTCTGGCTACACTGGGTCTTCATTTATGCGCATGGGCTTTCTCTAGTTGTGGAGAGCAGGGGCTACTCTTTGTTGTGGTGCGCGGGCTTCTCATTGCGGCGGCTTCTCTTGTTGTGGAGCACCGGCTCTAGGTATGCGGGCTTCAGCAGTTGTGGCACGCGGCCTCAGTAGTTGTGGTGCGTGGGCTTAATTGCTCTGCGGCATGTGGGATCTTCCTGGACCAGGGCTCAAACCTGTGTCCCCTGCATTGGTGGATTCTTAACCACTGCACCACCAGGGAAGTCCCTAGATTAACCTTTCAACAAGGTGTATTAATCGTGTTTTAAAAAATTTTCTGTATTTGACATCTTGGGGCTTTGCTAGCCCTGGACAGACTGGCCCTCCCAACACTAGCCAGTTCTTAGAGATAGTAAACCATTCTCCTGCCAGTGCACCTTTTATATATATATAAACAACCGATCCAAAACCCTTACTCCAACCACCTATTTTATCAGGCTCTCACAATTAGAGTCACTATTCCTCTGCCCTCATCACCCCAGGGCCAGATACCAGACAACTAGAGATATTCCCTATGCCCCAATGTCCACTGAAATTATTAAACTAGCCAATCCTGAGCCTGCTTACCCAGCTTCACCTGTTCCTTCCTGTGGAAGCCAAAATAAAGGCTGTGGCCAAGTTGTATATCCATACAGTGGAATACAACAAAAAGGAATGAACTATTGCTATGTGCAACAATGCTGATGAATCTCAAAAAAAACAAAACACTGAGCAAAAGAAGCTAGGCACAAAGAGTATATGCTGCATGATTTATTTATAGAATTCTTTTTTTTTTTAATTTTTTGGCCACGCCAAGCAGCATGTGGGATCTTAGTTCCCTGACCAGGGATCAAACCTGTGCCCCCTGTGTTGGAAGCACGGAGTCTTAACCACTGGACCACCAGGGAAGTCCCTAGAATCCTTTAAAAATGTAAAAGAAAGATGGCAGAAAGCAGACTGTGGTTGTAAGATAGAGGGTTGACTGCAAAGTGGCATAAGCTGTGGTACTGGTAAACTGGTTCTAAAAAAAATTTTTTTTTTTTTTTTGCGGTACGCGGGCCTCTCACTGTTGTGGCCTCTCCCGTTGCGGAGCACAGGCTACGGACGCGCAGGCTCAGCAGCCATGGCTCACGGGCCTAGCCACCCCACGGCATGTGGGATCTTCCTGGACCGGGGCACGAACCCGTGTCCCCTGCATCGGCAGGCGGACTCTCAACCACTGTGCCACCAGGGAAGCCCCTATACTAATTTTTAACACAACCTGACAATGAGTTGAACCAATTTAAAATTCTTGAAAGTACATTTTTGCGGGGGGGGGCTAACAAAAATGTTACATAATAATACTTCAATTTTCATTTAAAATTGAACTACGTTGAGAAGTATGCCAATATTTCAGTGGTGGATATAATTTGGGATTACAGGTGATTTCTGCTTAACTCTTCATGCTTTTCAAACTTCTCCAGTGAGAAGCATGTATTACTTTGATAATTAGAAAAAGAACAGGGCTTCCCTGGTGGCGCAGTGGTTGGGAGTCCGCCTGCCGATGCGGGGGACACGGGTTCGTGTCCTGGTCCGGGAGGATCCCACATGCCGCG
>NW_020171981.1:3382335-3422897 GCF_003031525.2 Neophocaena asiaeorientalis asiaeorientalis
AACAGTGAGGGGCCCGCAAAACAAAAAAAAAAAAAAAAAAAAAAAAGAAAAAGAACAAAGGAAGAAAATAAAGAAGGATTGAATAAATGAAAGGAGAAAACGGCTGAGGGTGTTTGGTCTGTCTCCAGACTCTTTGACAAACACAGAACCGGGCCGGGGTAAGACTAGACAATCTGCTCCACTTCCTTCACATCTCTTGGAGGCCCTCCTAACTCAGGATCCAGGAAGCTTTTACCTCTATATTCTTGCCTTTTTTCTTCTTCTTCCTTCTCTCTATGTCCCCAGTACTGAGTCCCTTTCTGCTTTGGGGTGGGGGGGATACAATGTTTTAAAAAACCACCTATTGGGACTTCCCTGGCAGTCCGGTGGTTAAGACTCCGCGCTTCCAATGCAGGGGGCAAGGATTCGATCCCGTGTCGGGTAACTAAGATCCCACATGCCATGCAGCATGCCCCCGGTACCCCAGCCAAAATAAAATCACCTATTTTCAGAAAATAGTTTATAGAAGCTTGGTTGTGCCAGGTGCTGCAGGGCCCTTGCCCTTAAGCTTGCAAATCATTCTCCAGACTTTCTCCCTACCCCTTTCCCTTGATTTTTAAAAACTAATTTTTTAAATATATTTTTTGATCAAAAAAGTAATACTTGTTCGCTGAAGAAAACTTGGAACACACAGAGAAGAATAAAAAATGAATATAGGGCTTCCCTGGTGGCGCAGTGGTTGGGGGTCTGCCTGCCGGTGTGGGGGGTGCGGGTTCGTGCCCCGGTCCAGGGGGATCCCACGTGCCGTGGAGCAGCTGGGCCCGTGAGCCGTGGCTGCTGGGCCTGCGCATCCGGAGCCTGTGCTCCGCAACAGGAGGGGCTGCAGCAGTGAGAGGCCCGCGTACCGCAAAAATAAAAAAAAAATAAAAAATAAAAAAAATCATCTGTAATCCTACCACCCAGAGACAGCCATTATTAACATTTGGTTTATACATTCCCAGTCCTTTCCCTATTCATGAATACACAGGTATAATACATGCTTCCCTTCTTTGAACCAAACAGGACATCTATGTGCAATCTGCAAAACTTTTTGAGGTATACCATACAGTCAGTGCAAAAAATGCATGACTCTTAGGTGTACCTCTTGATGAATTTTCCACATAAATACCTACAATATTTTAACTTATTTTCTGTACTTCGCAATCTACTATGAACATCTCCCACACGATTAAATTATCTTCTACAGCATAATTTTTTTTTTTTTTGCAGTACGCAGGCCTCTCACTGCTGTGGCCTCTCCTGCTGTGGAGCACAGGCTCCGGACGTGCAGGCTCAGCGGCCATGGCTCACAGGCCCAGCCGCTCCGTGGCATGTGGGATCTTCTCAGACCCGGGCACGAATCCATGTCCCCTGCATCGGCAGGCGGGCTCTCAACCAGGGAAGCCCTACTGCATAATTTTTAATGGCTAACTACAATTATAATAGTCCATCATACTAATGTATTGTAACTTATTTAACCAATCCATCACTGTTAGGTATTTGGGTTGTTTTCAGTTGTTAACCACTGCAGTAGTTTCCTATCACTACTGTAACAAATTACTACACTTAGTGCTTTGAGCAACACAAATATATTCTCTTACAGTTCTGAAAGAAGTCTAAAATGGGTCAGCAGAACCGTGTTCCTTCTGGAAGCCCTAAGGCAGAATCTGTTCCTTGCCTCTTCCAGCTTCCAGAGGCTGCCAACATTCCCTGGCTCATGGCTCCACATCACTCAGGCTTCTACCTCTGTCATCACATCTCCTTTTCTGACTCTTATCCTCCTGTCTCCTTCTTCTAAGGACCTTTGTGACTACACTGGGTCCACCCAGACAATCCAGGATAATCTCCCCATCGCAAAATCCTTAATTTAACCACAGCTGCAAAGTCCCTTTTGCCAGGTAAAGTAACATATTCTTGGGTTCCAGGGATTAGCACATGGACATCTTTTGGGGAACATTATCCAGACCACCATAGCTATGAACAGTCCACTCTCCCACTTCTTTTTCTACCTCTGCTCTTCCTTCTTTTCTCCCTCTCACTTTTAGTGCCTACTAGTTTGTAACCCCATTTCCAGTTCCAAAATCTTTTCCTTTTCTTTCTCTCTTTATAGAATGTTAAGACATAATTTATCCTTGGGAGCTCAGTGACTGTTTCTGATCTATTGACTTCTAACTTCTTTCCCAAGCACCAGCCTTTCTCCCAAATCCCAATCAAGAATGTACAGTTTCTGGGAATTCCCTGGTGGTCCACTGGTTAGGACCCAGAGCTTCCACTGCCGGGGGCCCGGGTTCAATCCCTGGTCAGGCAACTAAGATCCGTTAAGCTGGACGGCCCAGCCAAAAAAAAAAAAAAATGTACAGTTTCCCTTGATTGTCCCCTTATGACATGAAAGACTAAACGCTTCTAAAACTGGATACACATGACCCCTCCCCTAACCTCTACCCCACCTTCCTGCACCAACTCAGCTCCTATACATGATCTTGTTTTTAAAATGATTACTCTCAAAAATACTCAAGGCTGGAGACCTATGACTCACCTTTCATTCTTCTCTCTCCTTTGTCTCTAATCAGCCGCTAAATCCCATCAATTATTGTGACTTAGCATTCCTCTAATATTCACCTAATATCTTGGATGTTGCTAGAGTGTGGAATCAGAGGATTTTCTCCCCATCCAAACCATACTGGTTGTATGGGGGTAGATTATCCTCTCCTCCAGGAAGCCCTCTTTGACTGCCCCTTTCTGGGATACCATCTCCCCCTTCTAGAGAAAAAAACCCATAATTAAGTGTCCACTATGCGCTCAGCTTTTCAACCATCTTAAAATTTAATCTTTAAAGTATGGTTTTAATGTTTACAAATGAGGAAACTGAGAAGCTAAGTAACTTATGCAAAGTAACAGAGCTAGCAGATGGCAGAACTTGGAACCCCAGCCTGACCAACTCCAATGCCAAGCTTTTTGCCTCTATTCCACATGACCTCCCTGGAGTTAATGCCCATGGTTTAAAACTTGCCTGTTCATTAAAATCACCTGGCGGAAGGACTTCCCTGGCGGTCCAGTGGTTAAGACTTCACCTTCCAGTGCAGGGGGTGTGGGTTTGATCCCTGGTCGGAGAGCTAAGATCCCACGTGCCTTGTGACCAAAAAACCAAAACATAAAACAGAAGCAATATTGTAACAAATTCAATAAAGACTTTAAAAATGGTCCACATCAAAAAAAAAAACAAAAAACAAAAACAAAAAACCCTTAAATAAATAAATAAATAAAATCACCTGGGGGACTGATTCTGAAGCCCCACACCAGAGCTACTAAGATTCTCTGAAGGTGGAGCCCAAAAATCTATTTTTAAAAATTTCTATACTCACCATATGACATATTTTATTATTTATTACTAATTAGTATGCTTAAAATACACGCTTTATTCCACCAACTAGGGGAGGAAGTACTGTCCTATTCATCTTTGTGACCCATCCAGCGCCTTTGTAGAACAGGCACTCAAAAATATCTGCTGGTTATTTAAATGCTAAATAAACTATGAGGTATACTGTGAGCTACACTGTGGTAATTTTCAGAGGATAATAATAATAACAGCTAGCACTTACTGAACCCCCATCATATGCCAGGCCCTCACTGTTCTAAGAAATTTACAAGTATTAACTTCTCAGGACTTTACAATAATCCTACAAGGCAAGATCAGGACACAATTTGCAGGGCCCCTTGTTCAAAAATTATTAAGAATTTCAACATGGTGACAGCAGAGCATTAAACCAAGTGAGGGGCCAGCATTTCTAAGCACCTGTGTGACTGTATAGGTCTCACACCTATAAGCCAACCCTGGCTAAAACTATTATCTCCATTTTACAGATGAGGAAACTGAGACACAAAGATATCAAATAAGCATTCCCAGTATCACACTGTTAGTAAGTGAAGATATAAATGTGTACTACCTTAGTTGTAGAAGGCTTCATTGCAAACTCTATATTTACAAAGTTCTCCAGTCCTTCAAGGTTCAGCTCAAAGCCCCCTTGTCTACTAAGTACTCTCACAAGTCAGGAAAAAAATCCCTCCTCCTCCTGATATTTTAGCTCCATGACAGCATTTGGTTTGAACCTTTCTTATGGACTTTATCACATCCCCATGTTATACCTGAAATAACCTGGGAGGTGGGGGGTACATATAATAAATTCATGTAGTTGAATGAATGAACAAAGAAACAAACTTGTGCATGACCTGAAGACTGGGAGAGATGAGGAGGGAACCTAGGCAGGGGACAGGCCTAGGATAGCGCTGAGCACTTATGCAGGATGAAACTATATGACCGGCTTGATTGGACCAATGGTACACATGGGCCCTAGTGTGGATAACACTGGAAAAGACGGTGAAGTTAAGTTTTAAAGCGCCTTTTTCAAAGCTAGACCATCACTTCTCACGGGACACAAGGACGAGTTGCATGTACCCCTCTGAGGTCAGCCAGCTTTGCTCAGGAGGAAAAGGCATCAGGTCATAGCATGACTGCTTCTCCCCTCGCAGCCAGTCTCCTCACGCATAAGCACCATGGGTTAGTGGGGGGACTGAGCTGGAGAATGCCATCTGATCTCAACCATTCACCAAGTCATTGTTTAACAGATACTGGTGAACATCTCCCGTCATAAGACACTTGCACCGAGCACTTTCCCAACTCCCATTCATGCTCAGATCACCCAATGGTATGGCAGAGATTCTCCCATTTCACAAGACTAAGACGTTAAGTAACTTGCTCAGGATCAGAGAGCAGGAAGTGGCAGAGTAAGACTGAAATCCACTTTCTTTAATTTCAGAATTTGTTCATTGGACATGAATATTCCTGTTATAGAGAATAGCATATTAAAACCCATGGACTCCATACATAGCTCAAGAAATACAACCTGAAGCCCCTGTGTACCTCTCCACATTCACTAAACTACACGGCCTCCAATTCCTCCTACTTGGGAAACACTGCAAATGGCATCACCATCCGGAAATCTAGCAGGCACCAGTGACACCTCCCTCTCCTTCCAATCAATTACCAAGTTCAATACCTATCTCTATTTCCACTATTCCTTCTACCTTTCTCCTTTCTACAAGTATCAGCTCATATCTGGATTATTGCAATGGCCTCCTAACTGGTTTCCTTGCATCTGCTCCTCTCTTTCCAGTCTTAATCTTCACATTGCAACCAAAGACCTTTTTAAAACCTTTGAGTAGCTGCCCTCTGGTCTTACGATATAGACAAAAGCATTGGCCTGTGAGGCTCTCACATGGTCTTTCCCTTACTCAACACTCTAGCTTTGTCTCAATTCCTTGTTCCCTGTATTTTGGGTGTGCCGGCTTTCTTGCAGTTTCTTATAATCCCTGAGCTCCCTCCCACCACAGGGCGTTTGCACATGTTTGTTCTTCCCTTCTCCACCTGAATTAACTCTTCCTTTCTCAAGTACGCTTTCCCTGAGCCTCCTGGCTGGGTCATTCTTTGGTATCTCTCACTTTTACAACTTTACATCTGTTTGTGAGATTAACTGATTAAAGTCTTTCTTCCCTAATAGGCCAAGGGCCAAGAACCACTCACTTCGTACAAAATACATGCTAAATAGATAATAGCCAATGTATATACAACATATACAAGATGCCAGGCAGTGTTAGCTCTTAACGTGTATCAACTCACTAAGACCTCCTAAAAGTTGTGTATGAGGCAGGTACAATTATTAGCCCCACTTTACATAAAGCAAAGAAAATCACACAAGCTTAGAAGTGACAGAGTTGGGTTATGAACTCAGGCAGTCAGTTTCTGGAATCTCAGTGCTAAGCACTCACATTATCGCGCCCAGTAGCATCTGCTGAATGCATGACAGCGTTGGCTGTTTTTGATAGGGACTACAAAGCACCTATCTTAGCTCAACTAAAAACTCATTTCAGTTGGCTGTGGTAAGGACCTTATGTTTGACTGGAACTTTGCTGCAAAACATTGATCTTCCCAGCATTTTATTCCAGCTACTTTAAAAATCCATTTCCCCTCACTGGTAGTATCATGACCGATGTTGAGCAGAGGAGGTGTCTCAGCAAACTGATAAGAGGACAGGAGAAACTTGGCTTGGAGTGAAACAGAACTGCGGATCATTTGTAGTATGGGTAATACTCATAAAGACAATACAAAGATTTTGATGGACGTCATCTCAATCTTCATTGATTCCTAATAAAGTTACACACACAGGGCAGTTCTTCATCAGCTGATAGATGAAGCAAAAGGCTGAGATTAAAAGGACTGCTAAGCCACAGGAAATCAACTAGTCACAGGATGGGTAAGGAACGGTGTCCCCACACTTCCAGCTTTAGAACTCCAGATATTTCTGGCAGAGAAAGATCTCGTCTTCCTTTAAGGAATAAAGGTAGCTGGCCAACCTTTCCTAATTCTTTTTTTGTGTGTGCGCTGCGTGGCTTGTGGAATATCAGTTCCCCAGCCAGGGGTTGAACCCAGGCCACGGCAGTGAAAGCGCGGAATCCTAACCACTAGACCACCAGGAAACTTCCTAACTCTTGGTTGGAACTTCTCAACAAGGACAGAGTTGCTCTTAGGTTTTCCCAGTATGGCTAGAGTAGGGCAATTTTTCCACAAGCTGAAGCTATATGGCAAAGAGCTCTATAAGCTAGCTGCATCCAATTAACCCTAGATCAATATGGTGAAAATGTAACAATTCTGGAAATTCTTCACCTGGAGCCCCTGTACCAATGTAAGGGGAAGTCAAGAAACTGCACGCACATTTTCTTTATGTTCATTTTGCTAAGAAAAGCTTTCATTAGTTTCTTTGAGGGCTTACAACTAAAACTAAGAACCACGATCCTTTATGCCTGTACACACATTCTTTCTGGTTCAGGTTGCGCCTTTATAAAAGGGCCACGTTCGCAAGATGAAACATTTCTATTCTTTCCAGTACCTAATAGCTATGAATGGGAGTGTAAGAGGAATCCAACTGTCCAAACCACGTAAGTTAGACCTTATAACAGCACAGGCCTCAAATTATAAATAGGTCTAAAGTAACTGTATTAGCATTCACCTCCTTGGAGGAGATGCGTGTAAGGCCAAGAGCAGTCAGGAGCGCTTGAGACCAGTCCCAGTAAGGCCACTAACCGGCTGAGTAATCTTGGACAAGGTGCATACCCTCTCTCGGCTTCAGTTTCCACATCTGCAAATTGGAAGTTGAACCGCATGGTCTTCAAGGTCCTTCCCAGCCGAAAGCCTGGTACCTAGTAGGCCTAGCCATTAAAGCAGCTTCCTGTGGGCGCGGGGCAGGGTTTTAACGGTCCCCCCCCTCCCCCGCTCGAGCCCGCGAAACCCTCTTCAACACGCCCCTCGGAGTGACTGCGCTTTCCCAACCGCAGCCCGGACACGGCTCCGCCCCTTCCCGGGGGCGTCCCGTCGTGCACTGCGCCGGGCTTCTAAAGCGGTGGGGCACCTCCCGCCTTTCCGAGGCCCCGACCCCAAACTCCTCTCCCCAGTTTTTTAGGGTGCCCTATCCTATCAACGTCTAGTATCCCAGCCAATCAAGCAGGCCCGGAGTCTTACCTTCTGTCCACCCTCCTCCCAGCGCTCCTACGGCCTCAGCTCACGGCCTTTACCAGGCCAATCCAATCAGCGGCAGACTCTGGCCGGCCTCACCCCAATCTCCCGCCCCTCGGCCAATCCGCGCCCCTATCCTGCTGCCCGCCCAGCCAACCCCGGGCCTTGAAACCAGCGAGCGAATGGGCGCAGGGCGGCCCTTCAACGCTAACCGCCTGGCCAATTGGGGATTCCGCGTGGCCACAGCGGCAGCCAATCGACATGCAGCGCGGTGCCGCCGCGGAGAGGTCCGGCCCGAATATCCCTCCGCCTTCCTCCCTCCCCCTCTCTCCCTCCCTGCGAGCCGCCGTTAACTCACAGCCTCCCTTCCCTTCTTTCTCCCTCCGCCACCCGAGCACCAGCCGCGCTCTGAGCTGCCCCCGGGGTCCCTCCCCCGCCGTCAGAGGAGCAGCTGCCGCCGCCGCCAGTAGCAAATTAGGAGGGAGGAAAGACGGAAAGGAGGAAGGAAGGGGAGCTGGAGCGAATACCAAGAGGGAGCCGGTGAATGGGCTTGTGGTGACCCCCGCCCCCCACCCCACCCTCCCTACCCACCCGACCCCCAACCCCCATCCCCAGTTACAGCCGCCGCCCGAGAGGCCGGGCCGTCGTCCTAAGAGGAGTCGCCGCCACCATCTCCGCCATGGAGCTTATCACCATCCTCGAGAAGACCGTGTCTCCCGGTAGGACGCGGGGGCCGGGGGTCGAACTGAGGTGATTGGATGGGGGGAGGGGAAGCCCTGGCCCTTCTGACCCTGTCCCCTTTCCCACTTTCCTTCCCCCCAGATCGGCTGGGACTGGGAGCGGCGCAGAAGTTCCTGGAGCGTGCGGCCGTGGAGAACCTGGTGCGTACCACCCCGCCGTCCGCCATCCCGCCGTCTCCCCATCCCCTGCATGCGGGCCTTCCCGCCCTCCCGGAGGCCCAGGCCTCGGGAACCCACCCCGCCCCATCCCGTCCCCTCCCCCCCCGTCCAACCTAACCCCGCCATCGGGAAGCCGGTGGGTGTGTCCCGCCCCGGGCCCGGCATCTGGCCAATGGCGCGGCGCGCCGGGGTGACTGCCACCCAATCGGCGTGCAGCCTGAGGGCGGCGGTGCAGCAGGAGGGAGAAAGAGGGAGGGAGGGGAGGTTAGGTTGCGCGGCGCTGCGTGTTCAGCAAGGGTGGGGGTGGGGGAGCCGGGCCTAGGGGCCATGTGGAAGCTACGAACCCTGCCGCCCGCCTTGTTCGTACCGGGGCCGGCTTCTCCTTCCTGTCCCGTGGCCCCTGTGATTGTCCGCCTACTTCCCAGAGCTCTACCGTTTCCAGTCTCCCTTGGTCTGTGCTCAAGGCCAGGCCTGCACCCGAATGCCTCTTAACCCATTTCCGGCAGTGTTTCTCCCTTTCTTGACTGGGTATTCCTCACCCGGGTTTTTGTATTTCCCCCCCGCGAACCTCCGGATCAGTAGAGACTAAATCTGCACCCAGATAACAGGGTGAGGCTCATCCTTGAGATCGGGCCTGTTTCCAGAGGAAAGTTCCTCGTTTTTCATATTTTCAAATTTAAAGGGTACAGAACAAATGAATGTTAAGTCTCCTAGAGACTGGATCTTTGTATAGAATTGTGAGATGTATTGGTTGAAACAACCTATGTGCCAGTAATGTTTCTCTTTGGATTCCCTCCTATTGGGGGGATGGGGAGCAGAGAGAAGGGTGAATGATACTAGACATCTTTTAAAGGTAATAGTTCACTGTAACCAGATGTGTTCTTCTGTGTTACTTAGGCAAAATAACGCAAGAAAAAAAAGTGACAAGGTGTATTTTTATTTTATACAAACTGCCTTTGAATGGTTTTTGGGTGTTTTGTGGAGTTTTGTGTTTTTCGTGGGTTTTTTTGCCTTTCCATGTGTTAGTTTTTACTACTAATCTTTTTATCCTTAACTTTCCATAGAAAAGATTTTTATCCACTAGTATAGACTGATAATATTTGCACTTGGTATATATTCCTCTTTTCTTCTTTTGCTAAATTTGCAAGGAGCCTGTTCTCTTATTCCTAACATTTTATCTAATTCCCAACACTCCTAACATTCTTTAGTGGTATATAATTAATAAAACTTTTAAAAATTATTTCCCACTGTGGTTGGAGGACTTGTTAGTGGTAAACTATCTGCTTTTAGTTTTTCCTGTTAGCTTTTCCATTGGAGAGAGCTTCTTGCAGGGAAGACTAGTGTGTGTTAAAATTTTTAAACCAAATTTTTAAACCGAATTGGGGACCTGAGCAGTACAAAAGATTGAGTATACTTTTCAAGAATCTACAGTAATGTTTAAACAACTCAAGAATAGGAACAACTCAAGGAATTGTTAATAACACACCTTTAGTGTGTTAACTCTTGCCTATTAAACATGAAGTCATTTTCCTTGACATTTTTATCTTTTCAGTTGCCCCCTATTTCTAAATATTTATCACTTTTTCCTTATAAATATTTTTTCACTGTTATCATTTTGCTGAAACACTGAAAACTAAACTAGAGAACACTAGCCTCCTAAGTCTATGTTTTACGTTTAGAAGTACTTCCCTCTCTTATAACCTGCTTCCATGAGATCAGAAGCCACCCTGGGTGTCATTCTTTTTGGACCAAGATTTTTTTAAATCTAAATTTTAAAAGTAACAATTTTATTTTCTACCCTGTCATAACATGTTCATTTAACAAATACAACTTACTGAGTACCGGGTTTTGTTCTAGGTGTGAAGAAGAATCCTCTACCAGATTGTCAAGCTTACTTTAATTCTGGGGGATCTGATGTGAAGATTTGGGCACTCTTAGTTGATGTTGATAGGAAAACCTGTAACTCCTTATTAAATGCTGAGTCTTTGTGAGAAGATGGATGACTTCCTCATGTACCAAATAACATTTTTATAGGAATCTTGAAGTAGATATCTTGGCATTTTCCGAAATATTATATGTCCTAAAAATTTTAGGTTTTCCCCTGTTTTTTGGTGCTATTCTCAATTGGTAAAATTCCTAAGAGGTATTATTCATTCACATCTTAACAGCCCACTTTCCTTGTGGAACTGTCCAGAGTGCTGGCAAATCCAGGAAACAGTCAGGTTGCCAGAGTTGCAGCTGGTCTACAAATCAAGAATTCTTTGACATCTAAAGATCCAGATATCAAGACACAGTACCAGCAGAGGTGGCTTGCTATTGATGCTAATGCTCGACGGGAAGTCAAAAATTATGTAAGTAGCTTTCATCTCCTTTTGGTCACACTAGCCTGGGGAATGTCAGTTCTTTGGTCATCTACATGGGAAGGAGCTGACAGTGCAATAGATGTCTGGGATCTAAACTTAACTTGAAGGTAAAAAAGTATTTGATACAAGTCTTCTTTCTCAAACTGTCTTTATCCAAGTGATTTAGAGCTTAGTTAACACTTAGCTCTTGCTGAACTTCTGCTGTAGATAGTTCTTATTGTTTGGTGATTTAGGCATGGCACTGTGGAGTCAGAAGGGGAATTAAATGATCTCCTGGGCTTTCAAGCCCAAAGAGTTTGTGAAATAAGATTATGACATTAATCACGTTTTTATCTACTTAGCAAATAATGAGAAACTTCTAGAGACATCTGGCTTTTTGTCAAGGTGTTTAAAAAGTGAGCTGATGGATTTTTAGTTTTTATTTATTTATTTTTTTGAGGAAAATTGAATGTCACTTGTTGCGTTGTATTATGGAGTTCTTGTGATTTGCTTGGTGAATTAGAAATCCATAATTCTTGCTGCAGCAAAGAACTCAGAATATATGGACGTATATGCTTTTTTTTTTTTTTTTAATTGGGTTCTTTCGTGGCCTGTGTTACATGGATAAGGCACAGAGAGTAGTAAGTCAAACATCCGTGCAGTCATCAGTTGGTCCTTGGTATTTGAGGAGAAACCAGTGGGGGGATTCTGCGTCTGTACTTGTGCTAGTCGTGGTTCTGCACATCAATCTTCTGTTTCCTGGTTCTGGGTGTCAGCATTAGGTAAATTAGTGCTCTTTACGGCAGTAACTTCTCTTTCTAATTATGTACCTCCTTCCCTCTTCACTCTTGCATGGAGGAACTCATGACGGGAAACTAGGTTACAAAAGCCAACTTATTTTGAATCTTCTTTGGAATATGTAGAGCTATTTCTGTCCACATTGGGTTTCCTTATATAATAACATTTTAATTCTCCTCTCAGTAATTTGATATAAATGAAGTTTATTCCATTAATCACTGGAAATCTTTTGTTGTTGTTTGTTTGTTTTTGTATTTTGGCCTCACTATGTGGCATGCGGCATCTTAGTTCCCCACCCAGGGATTGAACCCATGCCCCTGCAGTGGAAGGGTGGAGTCTTAACCACTGGACCACCAGGGAAGTCCCATAATCACTGGAAATCTTGGTACTTAGCTGAATTCATTCAATTTCTCATTTTCCTCAAATTACACAATAGTAAATGAGAGAAGACATGATTGGACCTGTAGTTGACTTTGGAGGGGGGCACATCAATCTTAACACCAAATTTAAAATTTTTGAGTAAGAATTTATATAGACATTATTGAGCTTTCATGCATGAAAAAAATAGTTATCTTGGGCTTTTTTCCCTTTCATAGCACATCTGGTAATACTTTTTCAGTGCTGGTGGTTATTTTTTAAAATGTGGGTCTGGACACAGTTGAGAGCTAATTTCTTACTCCTCTTATTTCTGATAATTGACTATTATCATTAGGGCCACCCCTAGTTTAAAAAATATAACTTTCAGTACTCAGGATTTAGACATTTGTAGTCTCTAAATCACCTCAAGTAATATTAATTAATGGTCTTCTAGAAGCAATTTAAAGGAGAAAAGCTAAAGATAGAATGGGATTCACGTATGTACTAGGGGATGGTGCAATACAGTATAAAGGCATCCTGGATTTCTTAGTCAGACTTGGATTAATGCCTGTTCAACCCCTGCCCTTTTGGACAATTCATCTCATCCCTGCTCCCTGCCCCCTTCCCCATAACAGTCTTTCTTAAAGTCCAGTCTAGCTCTGGTAGCCCTAGGGAGCAAAACCTTCTTTTAGAATCAGTCAGAACTGTTATTGGGTAGAGCTGTTGGGAGTGGGCAGGGCTGATGATATACTGTATAAGGGGGAAGGATGGGGATTTCATTATTATTAGCTACAAAGCAGGATACTAAGTGACCTGACCTAGTCAGCAGAGCTGGCCTGAATATCTGGCAGCTACTCTTTGTCCTGCGTTCATGCCAGGAACAGTTAACTGTTTGCCTTTTGAGTGGACTGGTGATTCTTAGTGAGTTCGTTGACAGAATTAGCTGATCATGGTAATGATTAACCCAGGGTCAGTTGTGGCTTCATTCTTTATCTGTACCTATGCCTTTGCTACTTTCTCACCTTGTGTTGAACACTGAGGTGAGGTATCTGGCTTTGGAGATTCCATTTGGAAGTAGGAGATAATTGGTTTCATTTTTAGCCTCTGGGGCAGTGTTGATTGTGCTGCTGTTGGTATTGAGGCTGGCTGTTTTCCCAACAGGTGGCCTATACTGTATATGCCTTTTCCTACTTTTCTGTATTATAGAAAATTCAGAGACTGATGTAAGAGGTATGCTGATAGGCAAAATATATTCAAGTAGTATTAAAATTGATATCTTTTGTCTTTTTGCGTGTGTACCTGCGTACAGGTTTTGCAGACTTTGGGCACAGAAACTTACCGGCCTAGTTCTGCCTCGCAGTGTGTGGCTGGTATTGCTTGTGCAGAGATCCCAGTGAACCAATGGCCAGAACTCATTCCTCAGCTGGTGGCCAATGTCACAAACCCCAACAGCACAGAGCACATGAAAGAGTCGACATTGGAAGCTATTGGTTACATTTGCCAAGATATAGTAAGTGCTGTATCTAACTTATATACCTCTGATTCCCTCTAGTTGTAACATGCATGGTATTAGAATTATTCTTTATCATCATGAAGAAAACCAAGCTACTGCAGAGTGTTTTGAAAGTAGGGCTGCTTTATTTGTTATTTTAGACTTCTATATTTAGATAGTTAATTTATCCTCATATTGCTAAGCATGCCCTAAAGGAAAGAGACTTAAGGTTTACAAACTCAAGATGGAAATCCCTGTATGGAGGGGCATAGATATTCTCTCCTCTCCTTGATCTGATCGCTTTCTGAAGATCCTCAATGTACCAAGGATGCTGTGTTACTTTTTCAGTTACTATTTTACAGAAACAGTTTGCCAGCTTTTGCTGTAGTGGTTTAACCACTGGAGCCACAACACAGTATGTTAAATGCAGCCCTCCTAGGACTGTTGTTGCTGCTGAGGTTACTACTCTTGGTGTCTGTTTTGATATACAGATTTGATGAAGCAAAGAAGTCCACAGCACTTGACCTGGACTTAGACTCCATAGATGTGCCCAGGTGTTGATCCTTGGTCCTCAGATGTTCTGAAGCTTTACTTCAGTTGGTACAGATGGCCTGGAAAAAAACACCAGACTGCCATCTCCATTTGCACAGAAGGGGAAAAAAAAAGCCAGCATTACTTCATGCCCAGAGTCATTATGCTAAGAAGCAGAGATGAAGTTGATGAGTTTAACTTGTTTCAGTTCAATTTTGGACTACCAGACCCTGGGATATTTTGCAGGTGGTTTGTCCCTAAATGGAAATGTGTGGGAAAAGATCAGGAAAGTCTCATGCTACTCTCTCAAATGGCTTTTACAGTTGAAAGGACTGCTGATTAGTCATGAGCTCAGTTATTATATTCACTGCACTTCTCTGCTGTTTCAGGACCCAGAGCAGCTACAGGATAAATCCAATGAGATTCTGACTGCCATAATCCAGGGGATGAGGAAAGAAGAGCCTAGTAATAATGTGAAGCTAGCGGCTACTAATGCACTCCTGAACTCACTGGAGTTCACCAAAGCAAACTTTGACAAAGAGGTAAGTGTCTCTTGATTAAAAGGTGTAGGTTCAGAGGGTGAGGCGTGAGAGTTAAATGAAAGTTTTGTTTTGTTTTGTTTTAAGTTTATGACTTAGAAGGTACCATCTTGTTAAGAAGCATTTATTTCCCATCTAGTTAAGATTTGTGTTGTGTGAAACGGCCATGTAGTAGGTGCTTGCCATTTCTCATCAGGCTTTTGGGAATAATGTGGTCTAAAATGTTTCTAGGTTTAGGTTTTCCCTTTTGCAGTCCAAAGTGTGAGTATGCTTTGGGATTTTTTAAAAAAATATGCAAATTGGGCTGTTTCATACTTCCTTAGGAAAGTGCTTTTGAAAATTAATAAATAAAGTTTATTTTGCCTGAAAGTATTTCCCCCTATTATTTATTTTTAGTTGTGTTAAAATGTACAATAAAATGAAGTTTGCCATCTTAACCGTTTTTAAGTGTAAAGCTCAGTAGTGCTAAGTATATGCACATTGTTTTGCAACCAATCTCCAGAACTTTTTCATCTTGCAAAACTGAAATTATATTAACTCCCCATTTTCCCCTTTACAATCCCTGGCAACCACCTTTATACTTTCTGATTCTATGAGTTTGTTTACTCTAGACAGTTTATGTTAGTTGAAGCATACAGTATTTGCATTGTCTTTTTGTGACTGGCTTATTTCACTTAGCATAATGTCTTGGGTTCATGCATGTTATAGCATGTGTCAGAAGTCTCTTTTTAAGGCTGAATAATAATTCCATTATATTCGTTTGTTGATGGGCATTTGTTTTGCTTCCTTCCACCTTGTGACTGTTGTTAATAGTGTTGCTGTGTACATGGGTGTACAAATATATCTTTGAGAAGTGGTTTTCAGTTCTTTTGGATATATACCCAGAAGTCGATTGCTGGGTGATAGAGTCTGAAAGCATTTTTGCACGTTTGTTGACGCTTTAGTTGGGCTTTTTGCCTTTTCTTGGCCTTAGAGTGGACAAAGTAGGGAGGTCTAAGAAACGAAAGCAAACTGCAATTCTAATTGCTTGGAAAATGTAGTTCATTAGTCTTCTCCTGTATCTTACCACATTTGATCTGGGTTTGTTTGAATTCCCTTAAATTTTATTTTTTTTATTTTTAATTTTTTAAAAATATTTATTTAATTATTTGGTTGCATCGGGTCTTAGTTGCGGCATGTGGGATATTACTTGCGGCATGCGTGATCTAGTTCCCTGACCAATAGCCGGGCCCCCTGCATTGGGAGTGCAGAGCCTTAGCCACTGGACCACCAGAGAAGTCCCTCTCTTAAATTTTAAATACAAGGAAGGGGGTTTTCCTAATTGTAGGGGGGTTTTTTGTTTTGTTTTAGCCATCTTTATTTCAATCCTGTGACCTACATTTTCCTGTATGCTTCCTTCCTCAAGTCTTGTTAGTGAAGGTCATTTGGGGGATTAAAAGATTCAGGACCTCCTTAGAGGGCAGGTCATATAGTAGACACTGGGGGCAAACTCTGTAGAGCCTTCATAGTCCCATTACTGTGTCGGGAAAACCTGCTTGATTGGTCCAGGGTTGTGTGGGTCCCTGAGGGAGTGAGAGTTTTCTTTGAAGGGTTAGTCTAGTAATCTTCATATATGTGGTTTATACTCTTCTCATTTTCTTTATTTTTATTCTTTTGCAGTCCGAAAGGCACTTTATTATGCAGGTGGTCTGTGAAGCCACACAGTGTCCAGATACAAGGGTAAGTGAGAGGTCATGTGAAAAATTTGTCTTCTGTCTTTCCTAGGAAATGCCAACTCTAACATAGTAGTTTGAAATGTTGGAATCTGGTGATTTCAGAAATAGGTTTGACTAATGCTGTTATTAAATAAGAATTTTTCTTCACTGAATTGGAGAAGAGGGAAGAATAGTCCTTGGAAAGCTAACATGATGGAAGTTGTCACCTTCTTAAAAAAGATTTAAGGGAGAAATGGTTTTTGATCAGCCTTGCTATTTTTTTTGCTACGCGGGCCTCTCACTGTTGCGGCCTCTCCCGCTGCGTAGCACAGGCTCCAGACGCGCAGGTTCAGCAGCCATGGCTCACGGGCCCAGCCGCTCCGCGGCATGTGGGATCTTCCCAGACTGGGGCACGAACCCACGTCCCCTGCATCGGCAGGCGGACTCTCAACCACTGCGCCACCAGGGAAGCCCAGCCTTGCTGTTTAATTGCTGTAGGTTGTTCAAGTGACTGTTTTCCATTGTAGCCATTGAAACAGCTTTCCTATTGCAGTAACCTAAACCTTGACCCTTGAAGCCGGTGGGAGTAACATCCAGTCTGAGGGCGTTAGTGGGTTTAGTCCTGCCAGGGGTTCCACAGATACCTTTAAAGTAAAAAAGAAGGAAAGGAAATACACTTCAGTTGACCCTATAGATTATTAACCCATTTGAGTGAAGTGGTTATTTCCCTTTGTCAGATTGCATTGTTATTAAACTAAATAGTAAACTGTTTAATCTGATGTTTGCAAAAGGTACGAGTGGCTGCCTTACAGAATCTGGTGAAGATAATGTCCTTATATTATCAGTACATGGAGACATATATGGGTCCTGCTCTTTTTGCAGTAAGTATTTTTATTTTATGTAGTTGAGCATAGAGCTGATTGCAAAAGTCCATTATTCTTAGTTGATGTTTCGTCAGTTCTGTAATTATTTAATGTTGTGAAATCAAGGCAATTCTCTGAGTCTGCGTATTAGATTTAAGTTCATCAGCAGTGTGTGAAGAAAACTTGTGCTACCTTTGTACTAATAAGAAGAGTATATTTAAAAAATCTTTCTTTTTCCTACCTTTCATTTCAGACCTAGCTTTCATAAATCTACATTTTTGAAACTTGAGTATCTGTGGTTATAGGAGGGGTCGAACTTGAACCAGCACTTATTTGGGGCCTGGGGTGTTGTGTTTTCTCTCTTAAGATCACAATTGAAGCAATGAAAAGTGACATTGATGAGGTGGCCCTACAAGGGATAGAATTCTGGTCCAATGTCTGTGATGAGGAAATGGACTTGGCCATTGAAGCTTCAGAGGTGAGCCTGGGAGAGTCCATGTGGTGGGAGAGCTGTCATTCTGACTGGGCTTTGGGACTTACCTCTTTTGTGGATATTATTTTTCCTCTGGGAGAGCTTTATTATGACCGGGCTTAGAGGGTATCTCCATTTGTAGAGATTTGGGGTTTTCTGCTAGCCAAAGGCCCTCATGAGGGAGACAGATCAGGAATGAAGCATCTCCTGTTTTTACCAGTCAGGATTTGTTGAAAATACTAGTACTGTGAACACAAGGGGGCAGCAGGAAGTCACATTTTAACCAGGTGACATCTGATGCTGAATTATTTTCTTTTGGAAGGCCTAATGCAAGCATGGGATGTATAATTGATAGCTTACTAACTCTGGTGAAGGAATTAGATACGGAGAAAGGGGTTAATTCTGCACTCGCAAATTCAAATTCAAGCTTTGTTTCCAACCTTGATTGTCTTTATGTCCTACGAAAAGCACAATCTTTGGCATCTTTATGTAAGCTTCATACATCTCTTCATCCAGAGGTCACTTAGTGAAAAAAGAATATAATTCTTAAGGTTGCCTTGGTCCTTAAAGGTAGATTATATGTATGGCCTAAAAGAATCTCACTGAAGTAGCCCAAAAATGAGCGCCTCCAAAGACCACACACACTGCATGTTACCATGTGCTCCATGTATTTCTGTACAGACCTGTGGGCAGCTCTCACTGTATGCCTTTAGTATCATAGCTTGTTTGCTGCTGTCCAGAATTTGCTTTATGTTTCTCCTCAGGCAGCAGAACAAGGACGGCCCCCTGAGCACACCAGCAAGTTTTATGCCAAGGGAGCACTACAGTACCTGGTTCCAATCCTCACACAGACACTAACTAAACAGGTGAGTTACCTTCCAAACCTAGCCAGGTGAGCTGTGAAGCCTTGTTAACGGTTGGTTTGCTGTGGAACAGTTGCCACGAAGGAACTCAGCAACTCTTGAACTAGTTGATGTTCTGTTATAGATGCCTCGGGAAGAGCTGAGCTGGATCTGTAAGATCCTCTAGGCTCTGAATAGTTTTTGATCAGCCTGACAAAATAACTGTAGCAAGACTTCATGAGGGATGTGGGTTTAATGAGTAAGTAGAGAAATTATCTTACAAGAAGTGTATCTTGGTTGCCATTGTTCCCTTTGGCTTCATGCATCACAGTTTTTCTTGGTATGGTGTTTGGAAAGATTCTTTCTGTCACCTCATCTCTCCTGGTGCATGTGAAATATTATCAAAGAGCTGGCAGCGCTTTGAGGAAACAACGTTGTAACTTTGAGCACTGCAAAATTTCTTCATACACAGGAATGTAATTTGTTTTTAGGGAAGTACATGCCTCTTAATAGAGCGATCTTGAAAGATAAATAGAGATACACTTAGTTTGAAATGGACTGGGTGTTCCCTTAAATTTTCATCTCATCTTTTAGTTTTACAGTTGTTGTTTTTCTATCTTTGACCTTAGTATTTTCACTTTTGTATATTTTTGTTGTGCTTTTCTCATTTTGGGAACGAATCATTCTTTAGGTATATAATTTTCTGAAGTTGCATAAGCAGCCTGCCTTAAATTACTCTGGTGTGAACGGCCACAATAAGAAGGATATACCTTGAATTCTAGTTTCAAGGGAGATCTGAATGGAATCTTTTTTAACTTTTTATTGAAATAATAATTACTAGCACACCAGAACCACACTCCCCACCCCCATCCCCCCAGTGTCTTCTTCCTGGTCATTAACTCCTCCCTCACCTTTAACTGTATAGATTTTGACTGATTTTGAACTTTATATAACTAGAATCAAGTAGCATATATTCTTTTGTCCTGCTTTTTACTTTACGTGTTCAAGATTCATCCTTATTGCATGTAGTTGGAGTTTGTTCATCTCATTGTATAGTGCTAAGAAGTATCTTCCCTCTATCTACATCTTGTTTAACAAAGGCTGTGCTGTGATGAATCTTTGTGGAAGGGATAAAGATATGAAGGTTTTATATTTTATTTACTTCCCCAAAGCTTAAGTTGTAATGATATTTGAGAGTAGTCAGAGGGCCTTTTGAGTTAAAGTGATTCTTTGAACAAAAACTTAATTAGCGCCACATTCTTTCACTAGGATGAAAATGATGATGACGACGACTGGAACCCCTGCAAAGCAGCTGGGGTGTGCCTCATGCTCCTGGCCACCTGCTGTGAAGATGACATTGTCCCGCACGTCCTCCCCTTCATCAAGGAACACATCAAGAACCCTGATTGGCGGTACCGGGATGCAGCAGTGATGGCTTTCGGCTGTATCTTGGAAGGACCAGAGCCCAATCAGCTCAAACCACTAGTTATACAGGTGAAGCTGAGGGAGTTTGTGGGTGGAAAGTGGGATATTTATTGTTTATTTAAACTTTCTGCTTGAAGATTTGCCTTTATTTTTTTTTATTTTTTTGCGGTACGCCGGCCTCTCACTGTAGTGGCCTCTCCCGTTGCGGAGCACAGGCTCCGGACACGCAGGCTCAGCGGCCATGGCTCATGGGCCCACCTGCTCCGCGGCACGTGGGATCTTCTCGGACCGGGGCATGAACCCGTGTCCCCTGCATCGGCAGGCAGACTCCCAACCACTGCGCCACCAGGGAAGCCCTTGCCTTTATTTTAAAAACAAAGCTGTAAATAGTTATCCACAAAGATTACTTGTGGATAGCTATTTGCTGTCAGTGAGGCATAAAATATATTTCTTTTTTTATTACAAAAATCATATGACTTGAAAAATGCAGAAAAGGCCAAAAAGAAAAAGCTACCTTTAATCCCATTGCCCAGTGATAACAGTGTGCGTGTATGTGCAACAGGATGGAGATCTTACTGTACAAATAGTTTTAAAACTTGTTTTTTCACTAAATGCTATATCATAAACAATTCTCCATATTTTTTTTTTAATAAATTTATTTTTGGCTGCATTGGGTCTTCGTTGCTACGCGTGGGCTTTCTCTAGTTGTGGTGAGCAGGGGCTACTCTTCGTTGTGGTGCGCGGGCTTCTCATTGCTGTGGCTTCTCCTGTTGTGGTGCATGGGATCTAGGCACGCAGGCTTCAGTAGTTGTGGCGCACGGGCTTAGTTGCTCCGCGACATGTGGGATCTTCCCAGACCAGGGATCGAACCCGTGTCCACTACATTGGAAGGCGGATTCTCAACCACTGCACCACCAGGGAAGCCCAAGAGTACATTTTAATTGAGCTTAGTGTATATAGACCTCAACCGTTCAGGAATAGCTAAATGCCATCACAGCTGCGTCCTGGGATCTCTGCCTGAGTAATTCAATAAAGATTGCTGAAAGTATTCATACCAAACTCTTAATAAAACTGTGTATTGGGATCTGGTGAAGAGAGGAGGACTTTTTCACTTTTCCAGTTACTTTTATTATATTGTTGGATATTTGATAAGCATGTCTTATAAAATGACAAAACCATCTTGATACTTTGAGTTAAATTCCAAACATCAGTATTTCCTCTTCTGAGGTATCAGTCAGCATGAACTTTAATCTTTGTTTTGCTTTGCCAATAACTGTTGTATTTTCAGGCTATGCCCACCTTAATAGAATTAATGAAAGACCCCAGTGTAGTTGTTCGAGACACAACCGCATGGACTGTGGGCAGAATCTGTGAACTGCTTCCCGAAGCTGCCATCAATGATGTCTACTTGACTCCCCTGCTGCAGTGTCTGATTGAGGGCCTCAGCGCTGAACCCAGAGTGGCTTCAAATGTGTGCTGGGTGAGGGATTTTCTTCCTGGTGAGATAAGGAGGTTGGCCAAGCTATTGGCAAGGAAGTAGGAGGTGTGGGAGAGAAATGAGTCTACCTCACTAGAAGGCTTTTTCTGAATAGCATCTCCTTTCTAATTTCTTCAATTAAAATGTGGGGAGATGTGAGCTGCATGACCCAGTGGGAGCTGTTGTCTCATGGTGACTGGTTCCCGAGCCATTTAGAAGAGTCATGTTAAGCCAGCGGGAAAACTATCTGGACTTGGTTTTTTTTCTTCAGTTGCTTGGGGACAAGAAATTTTGATTAAGGTAGAGAGTTGCTGGCCATGAAAAGTAACCATTGCTGAGAAGGGGGTATGAGGGAAGGAAGGTAGGCAGCTCAGTGTTGAGTCAGTATAGGCTGAATGTAGTTTGTTAGGGACCTTTGGGGTTTGGGGGAGGAAGGTAAAATAAGGAAGGAGTGGGATAAAGAGGCTTTCTATGAATGGAAAGAGAAGAAATGAAGTGGCAGGCATTCGTGGTAGGTGAAAATACTCTGCTGCTTAGAGAGTTGTGTGTAGATTATTAGGCAGCAGAAACAAAATATAAAGAAACATACGTACATACATACATTTATTTAATTTTAAGGGTAGCTGTACATATTAAGTTGTCTTGAGATGACCTGGATAGGAAGAATTGAGGATTCACTGCCATTGGTTTATTCTTAGATCAGTTGGAAAGGAACTCTGCCCAAGGTGTCTTAAGGGAAAATGAGGTAATCCTGGAGTGGGATTCTTTTGAAGTTTAATTAATGTTCACTCTGTCTGGGTTTAAGGCTTTCTCCAGTCTGGCTGAAGCTGCTTATGAAGCTGCAGATGTAGCTGATGATCAGGAAGAACCAGCTACCTATTGCTTATCTTCTTCTTTTGAACTCATAGTTCAGAAGCTCTTGGAGACCACAGACAGGTAACTGATACTACACGGAAATGAGTGAAATGAGTGGTGTCTCTGCATCCAACTCCTTTTGCCTCTTGTGTAGGGACTGTTTAACCTAATCATAGAAACATTGCAATAGGAGAAATTAAAAGAATCCTGTTCTAGATTGTTTAAATAAGAGTGAGGAAAGAAATGTAGACTTTCGACTACCTTAGAATTGTACAGTTTATAACTAAGGTCAGAAAATAGTCTCATTTCTCTACAGGTAGAGAGTAATTGACCTAGAGAGGTGCCTTCGCAGTGTCTACAGTTAATAGGAGTATTTGATTATGGTATAAGAGAAATAGTAGCTCTCATGAATTTAGTTGCCATACCAGATTACTAAACACCATTTATGATATTGGGTGAGGAACTTGGCATTAAATACAGTTGTTTTATAAATGAAATGTAGTTTTGGAAATGTAGTTTGAAGGGGTTATAAGTTGGGGACAACCTTTAATTATTGAGATTTTGTGTAAGCTATACCTAAAGCCATGCTCAAAAGAAACCATTAGGAAGAGGGCTGGATATCAATTCTTCATGCTTAACTAGTTCATTTCTTCATCTCGCAGATGAATGAAGACAATTGATATATCCTTTTTTTTCTGACCGCACCGCGTGGCTTGTGGGATCTTAGTTCCCCGACCAGGGGTTGAACCCCAGGTCCTTGGCAGTGAGAGTGCAGGGTCCTAACCGCTGGACTGCCAGGGAATTCCCAAGTTGTCTTTTTCATAGCTACTTGTGCAACCTCTTCAATTATCCACATGGGTTCTTCAGCATTTGTAACTATTTTTCCTACAATTTTAGCCCATTTCCAAAAGGGCCATTCTAAAGTTTAAACAGGTCTGGAAACCATATTGAACGTAGTCATTGGCTCAGAGATTGAAAATTTGGTTCCAGGCTGTATTGTGTTTGCCAAATTCAGATCAAGTCTGCAACCATATCGGTTTCTGGGTTATTTTCAGTGAGAGAGTTTCTATATTACAATGACTTCTCTGTCCTTTCTCCATTAAGGCTTTACGATTTTTGCTGTCTGTTCCTTACAGACCTGATGGACACCAGAACAACCTGAGGAGTTCTGCGTATGAATCTCTAATGGAAATTGTGAAAAACAGTGCCAAGGATTGTTACCCTGCAGTTCAGAAAACGACTCTAGTCATCATGGAACGACTACAGCAGGTGCTCCAGATGGAGGTGAGACTGAGGGCGTTCCTGGTTCCTGGTGGGAAGGGTGTGGTACTTAACACAGAGCTCTAGTTTCAAGACTGTTCTCTTTTTTTCAGTGCTTAAGCATATATGTTTTCAGAAAGATATAAGGCTTATACAAAAATTGTTGCAACTTAAAATTGTATTGCTTGCTACAGTTTATTCATACATGTGTAACACCATGTACGTATATAAGCTTATTTACTTTCCTGCATTAGCACCAGTAAAGATTATTTAGTGGTCCTGGCAAACCCAGCAAAAATGGAAGCATTGAGGGAGTTTAAAGCCCTTTCAGAAGGTGTTTATTCAGAACATGATCTTCTTTTTCTTGTAGTCGCATATCCAGAGCACATCGGATAGGATCCAGTTCAATGACCTTCAGTCTTTACTCTGCGCAACTCTTCAGGTATGATGGTGCCTTATCACTTAATAGCTCCAGGGAAGAGAATCATATCTCAGGATGACAAACAAGTTCATGTACACACAGAACTCTGAAGATGATGTTATAGATGATGGTGGTCAGAAGCTCTTCTCAAAAGGCCTTAGTCTGTTTGATTAGGAGAGTAATTTCCCATTTTCCTTTCTTGTCTGTCCATAAAAATGCAGTTTGTCTTTTGTACAGTGTAGGGAAGGAAACTACTCCATTTGTGATGGTCCTCCCAGCTGTGCAGCTATTTTGTATTAGCAACTTTTAGTCTGGTTTTCATTGGGTTGTCCAAGTGTAGCCCAGTCAGATTTGGTTCCCAGCTATGGTTCACTGAGCTAAAAATAACAGCCTTGTGTTTTTACCATCATCTTTTGAAACAATTGCTCTTGGAAACTTTATTATAATTTGTAGTATTTGGTGTTCACAGTAGACTTTTTCTGAGGAGAGACTGGGAAAATTAAACTGTTAACTCCTTGCTCGTGACTGGAGTCATGGCGTGGCTGAGGAGCTATTCCCTTTTTTATCCAAGAACAGGAAAACCTTGGAACTTCTCTAGTGCTTAGGTGGGTACTAGGTTTTAGAATTGAGTGATGCTGACTAGGTCATCTTACCTATGACTCCGTTCTCTTTTTTACTCCAAACGTAATTTTTTAAAACATGACTGTTAAGAGGTCTTTCCTGATCCAGTAACATTAGTTGAAACAGGGTAGGGAGGGAGGTTTGGGGAATATTGAATTGGGAAAAGTCAGATGGGTTTCAGTTTATCAAGACAGTTTCTTGACCATCATCTGTAAATGGGTTAGGCTATAGAAAGGGTTGCTCTTTTGTTTTATGAGTAAGAACTCTAATATGACATCTCCTTATTCAAAGCTGAAATAATTTAACTGCCATCCCAGTACAACTAGATTATGGAGGCTGCTGACAAGGATTTGTCAGACTTAAATAAAACACAGAAGAGATGACTTTTTGCACTATGGAAGATCATCTTATATTCTGAATTGGGAAATAGATGAGATATTTAAATGTATGTTTCATTGTGGATGATTTGCACTGTCAAAACTTCTGAGCATAAAAAGCCTCTCCCCCCCCCCCCAAAAAAAAAAAAGAATCCTAGGGACTTAATTGATTTTAAAAAAAAAGTATGGTGTTCTGATTGAAGGGTTTGGAATCAACAGATTCTGAACTCTTATTCATTTCACAGAATGTTCTCCGGAAAGTGCAACATCAAGATGCTTTGCAGATCTCTGATGTGGTCATGGCTTCCCTGTTAAGGATGTTCCAAAGCACAGCTGGGTCTGGGGGAGTGCAAGAGGATGCCCTAATGGCAGTTAGCACACTGGTGGAAGGTCAGTGAGCCAAAATTGGGCAGGGAGTGTCTTTAGAACGCAAGAGTATCAATGGCCATGAAGAATTTTTGACTGCAAAAAAGCATAGTCCCGTCTTCTCACTTATTGGGGTATTGAGTCAGTTCAGAGCTGGATTGAACATAAGTGTAAATTTGTGTATAACTGCCTTGCCACTCTCCTTGAAGTGAATGGGGAGCCAATTTGCAACTCAGATTGGCAACCTTTCTGGGGGTGGAGGGAACTGTTACCTACCTCAAATTCATCAGGTTCTTCTTTCCCCTAAAGTCTACTTGCTTTATTGAGGTTTGGCTCCTGTAAAGCATGGAGGAAGTAAAGGTTTCTATTTTCTTTCCTGGCACTTGGTGCCTTCTGGTTTGGGTTATAATGCTTTGGATTCAGGTTGACGCAATATGGTGCCTGGTATGGAATGGAATGAAACATCGAGTTCTAGGAATTAGTTGATTTTCTGGGTGTTACATGTCTAACTATGCAGAATTGCTTTGGGGAAGCCATATCTGACTTAAGCCTCCTTGAAAGGCCATTAAAAGCACATTAAAGAGCACTTCAGAAACCTGGAATGCTTCTTCAGTGGTGGTCTGTAAGGTGTATATATTTTTTTTAAGAATTATTTATTTCTTTATTTCTTTATTTTATTGGCTGCGTTGGGTCTTCGTTGATGGACGTGGGCCCCTCCCCAGCTGCGGCAAGCAGGGGCCAGTCCTCGCTGCGGCGTGGGCTTCCCACTGCAATGGCCTCTCCTGCTGCAGAGCACGGGCTCTGCAGTGAGGCGCGTAGGCCCAGCAGCTATGGCTCATGGGCCCAGCCACTCCACGGCATGCGGGATCCTCCCAGACCAGGGCCCAAACCCATGTCCCACCCACACTGGGAGGCAGATTCCCAACCACTGCGCCACCAGGGAAGCCCTGTAAGGTGTATTATTAAGGCAGACCCATTTCTAGCATAAGGAGCCTATGTGCAACTGGTCTGGCAACATGTGATTACCCTGGCAGGGCACAGAAGTTGATTTTGGTTCCTGGAGTGGCTGATTTGGATATGAAACCCAGACAGCTTTTCTTGACTGGCTTATTAAGTAAGTCCTTGATGGAATTGGCTAGAGACCAAGCTGGCTTCCAGGAGTTCCCTGGTGGTCTCAGGTTCAATCCCTGGTTGGAACTGAGATCCCACAAGCTGCCCGGCGAGGCCAAAAAAATAGCTGGCTTCCAAAGAGGACATGTTACATTCAGATGAAGAGGTGGACAAGAGGCAATATCACTAGCTCAGGCAATTCATAATTAACCTTGGCATTCCTTGAGGGCCATACCACTTGGTAGTTTCAGCCAGAGTGAAATCCCACTCTGTGGAGATTTGGCATTATCTCGAGGGTATAAGAGTTAGGCCCTTTTAGCAGTTATGAATTTGGCTTGTCCAAGGCAGCCCTAAGTCTTTGTGATAGAATCTGTAATTAACTCACATTCTACCTAACTTTTGACTGGAGTGCATACATTTTGGGAGAGCTAGGATGGTTATTTTTGTTCACTTCTGTGATATCCTGTGGTGCTAATAGTTTGTTTCTTTACAGTGTTGGGTGGTGAATTCTTAAAGTACATGGAGGCCTTTAAACCCTTCCTGGGCATTGGATTGAAAAATTATGCTGAGTACCAGGTAAGCTGTGCTTTTCACAATAATACATTTATATTCTCATTTATACTTGGTAGTCATTGTAGTACAAAAGTCTGGATCCTGTAGCCCAGGTAGTATTTCCCTGTGTATCACCCCAAGGGTTGAGCTACTTTGTTGCCCTGAGTGTCTGAACTAGAAATAGTCAGTGAAGGACAGGATATTAGACACATCAGAGTAGCACCCTAAGAAGGGGTTTTGTTTTGTTTTGTTTTGAGTAAACCATCCGCCTCTGCCACCACCATCCCTGGTGAATATTGTCTTTTCTGTCCTTTCTTAATGATAGATTAGATAATCCTAGTTCTCTTCCTGCCATATTGGTTGTTTAAAAATGAACTAATCTGAGAGAGGAAGGGTCTTTTCTTCTTTGACTCTAGGTTCAAGTGATAAAGGACCAGTAGCTAGGTAAAAAATCATGCCTTACCCCTGCAGGCAGCCTTTTCTGTTCTAGAGGTCATTTTCTTGATTCTTGGCAGGTTTGTTTGGCGGCTGTGGGCTTAGTGGGAGACTTATGCCGTGCCCTGCAATCCAACATCTTACCTTTCTGTGATGAGGTGATGCAGCTCTTACTGGAGAACTTGGGGGTGAGTGTCTATACACACAATCTAATTTACCATTGGTTAGAATGATGCTTAAACATCAAGATCCGTGACAGGGAACGTATATGTCCCAGAATGTTGGCTGTGGGCTTATGAAGGGAATTGTTCATTTTCACAAGATGATTCTAACCTAAGGATGTGAAGTTAATTAAAGGAATGCATGGTCAATGCATGGAACTTGAGTGGGGCAGGTGGGGACCAGTAAAGTACAAAGGAAAAGTAAATATATAATCTATATAATCTCTCTATCTAGAGGTACTCCTTGTTAATTTTTGTGTATGTCCCTTAAGGTCTATGCCAAACATATCAGTAGTTGGTTATTTTAAAAAGCTTTTTGAATCTTTGGACAGAACTAAATTTTTTTTTTCTCCTTGTCAGAATGAAAATGTCCACAGGTCTGTGAAGCCACAGATTCTGTCAGTGTTTGGTGATATTGCCCTCGCTATTGGTGGAGAGTTTAAAAAATATCTAGAGGTTGTATTGAATACTCTTCAGCAGGCCTCCCAAGCCCAGGTGGACAAGGTAAGTTTAAAGCTATCTTTAAGTCCAGCCCTGACTGGAGGAGCAGGACTTTTGACAAATATACAACTAAAGGCCATCAATATGATGGAGATTCTGTTCTTTTTCTCTTACAGTCAGACTATGACATGGTGGATTATCTGAATGAGCTAAGGGAAGGCTGCTTGGAAGCCTATACTGGAATTGTCCAGGGATTGAAGGGAGACCAGGAGAACGTACACCGTTGAGTATACAACCCAGTTGACTTAGTCCAGTGTGCACTTAGCCAAATGGGCTGTGTGTTCATTGTGTAGTTTACTTGTAAACTAATACCTATTGCTTAAAAGAAGAGGAGAAGGAGGAACAGTGCTCCAATGAAGGGAGTAGCTTTGAGGGAAGATATAGACTACTATTTCTGATCCCTGCTTCTTCAGCTACCTTGCTTCACATTTCTTGAGCATTGCAAGGGATGGGATCCAGCAGGGCTGTTGCTGCTGGTTGCATATGTACCAACACTGAGTGGGAGTTCCCTAACCCCCACCATGCATCTGAATTGAAGGATTGGGGGGATTAGATTTCCTCTATCAACTGATGTTTTTGTTATTGATTGGGGAAATATTTGTACTTCACTCCTTTGACATTATAGGCTTAGAGGAAAGGTTCCATTTGTGCTTCTACAGATATATATATCTGCTTATAAGAATAGGAGTATCTGCCTCTTCTGTTGGCTTGAAGAATGACATCTTAATCTGAGGAAGAACAATTTGGTATAACTGTATGCAACTAATTCTCCAGCCCAAAACCTGCCTGATGGGAGTAGAGTATTTGGGAATTTTGAAACAGGGTGTAACAGGGTATAGTCCTGCCAAATGTGGGACAACCTCATCAGACCTCTTTCTTTTATAGCGGATGTGATGCTGGTACAACCCAGAGTAGAATTTATTCTGTCTTTCATTGACCACATTGCTGGAGATGAGGATCATACAGATGGAGTAGTAGCTTGTGCTGCTGGACTGATCGGGTAGGTTATACCCTGCTTCTGATAGCTGAATAGAATGTGTCACGGAAAATGAGAAGACGTGTAGTAAAGAATATTGAGAGTATCCTGGATGGCAATTACCCACCTTTTTGGTACAGAGGGGATTTCTTTCTTTAATAGAACCCATCATGTCCTGTTTTGAGTTCTCAGATAATAATTCATTCCAGAATTTAGCTCTAATCTCATTTCAGACCTTCCAGATTTCTAATTTCTCCCCACCAAACTCTTATGAAGTGAGCTCTCAGAGGTATAGAAGCAGCATCAGATCTATGTCCATCCCATATTCTGATGTTGGTCAACAAATTGCCTCTGTTTAGCCTCCTCTACTGAGGGTTTCTGAGGTATCATTAGAAGAAAGAACATTGGTTTTGAGCAGCTCAAAGACCTGGAGTCTAGTTCTCATTTTACCATGAATTAGCTGTGGAACCTTGGGTAAGTTATTCTACTTTTTTAGACCTCATTTTTTTAATCTGTTGAGGGCAGGTGTTAGACTTACTTATCTTTAAAATTTCTTCCAGCTTTAAAAAGTAGGTAAATACCAAGAAACCTATAGCTAGCTTAGCACTGGTTCGGAAGGTTCTAAACATGATCTTGTTGTAGGGCCAGGAGCCCATTTTCAGGTGTGTTTACTTTGCACAGGGACTTGTGTACAGCATTTGGGAAGGATGTACTGAAATTGGTAGAAGCTAGGCCAATGATCCATGAACTGTTAACTGAAGGACGGAGATCGAAGACTAACAAAGCAAAAACCCTTGCTACATGGGCAACAAAAGAACTGAGGAAACTGAAGAACCAAGCTTGGTAAGAGCTTGTCTCCACTGCCCTCTTTCTTCTTCTTTCTTGGGGAGGAGGTACATTTTCTTTAGACTGTTCCGACAAGGGCTTTCTTTAGGTGTTTTGTTTTGTACTCTTTCCCATATAGTGCTTCTGAGCCAGGCCTTTGTTCCTCAGCCTTGTACTAGTGGAAGGGTCAGGCAGCCAATCTTTCCTTGAGCCACATTTTTGGTTCCTCATGGTGATAAAGAACAGAAATTACGTAACTAGAATTCACTGAAGTCCCCAAATCATTTTGGACCTTAATAAAGTCATCGATAATGGCATTTTCCCAAAATTCTCTTTCTACTCTTTATTTCTTTCCTCATGTTCTTTTATTTCTTTACTGCAGTGCTTTGAGACATTGCTTTCTTTTACAGAAGATACCCAAAGTCGGAGTTGTCTGACCTCTGCTTTGAAATGTAGTTTTAATTTATTTTCCTCTCACTTAGTGAGTTATCTTACACCACAGATCGCAGTAAAATTGGCTATTTTGAGTTTTATCTTTTCAGTTTCCTACCCTTCGTAAGTGCTAATGAGAGCAGGTAGATGGCACATAGGAAAGTAATAAAAATAATCAGTCCTTGAAAAGTTGACAAATTCCATTCAGGTCTATAAGCACTTAATTGTAGGAATCAGAGAGGTGTTTGGCTCTACTGGCTATATGGGATTTCAAAACTTGACCTTTTTTCCAATCTGTTTTTAGATCTGTTACCATTGGGATGATAACCTGAGACCCCCACTGGAAATCTCCAATCTTTTGAAAAACCCGGAAGTGAGGAGTGTGCGCGGATGCTGAATGTTTGGGAATGAGAGCATGAGTGAGTGAGGCTTGAAAACACACCACATTGAAAATCCTGCCACAGCAGCAGCTGCAGCCATCAACAGCAGCGCTGTTAGTGAGCTAAGTAATCACTGACTTCGTAGAAAACCATAATGTCGGCCATCTTGGAAAAGAGAAAAATGGTGGATTTACTTAAAAAAAAAAAAGAAAGCTCTCTCTTCCCAGGAGAGGCTAGAACTAGCTTTTCTGTCTTTTGGCCGGTGCCGAGTGGAATGACTAGTTTGGGGGAGAGGAGGAGGGACTGGGTTCAGCTGTGGTGCTTTGTTGTAAAAGGCATCCTGGCCTTTGCTACTGATGAGAAAGATGGAGCCTGGGTCTCAAGCCCACCTTTGGTGTACCTTTGCCACGTGGTACTGGTACTGTATGCGTGCTGGCTGAAAGGAGGGTGAGGGATTCTTTACAGTCTGAGAATGAGTGTGTGTGAGTGAGGCGGTATCCACATTCTCAACTTCAAGTCATTGCAGTTTCTTTTTCCCAGAAAAAAAGAGGTTAGGATGTTGCATTTCATGAAACTAACTGAAGTTCTGTCTACTGATGCAGCACAAGAGATATAAGACGAAAAAAAAGGAAAGACGCTCTTAGGTTTTGTTTTTTGGGTTTTTTCTTTTCTTTTTTTTTTTTTTTTAATTCTAGGGAAAACACTGACGAATGGTCAGAGCTCCCACCCTGATCTTTTCATCAAGGCGCCTTTCCTAATAATATGGTTCAACTGTGAATGTAGAAGTGGGGTGGGGGGGACTCTGGAGTTAGAGGATATAGAAAAAATAAAAATACAGTTGTTACAAATAAAGAATGCAGACTTTGAAAACAAAAGAAAGCCACAGCCCAACAAACCAAAATTTAAATGCTCATAATTGGCAGCACAAAAGAAAAGTTCTCTCCTGACACGTATCTTGGCAGTCTGAACGCCCCCAGAAAATTGTGCCAAAGAGTTTAGAAAACAAACATACCATAAAAGTAAACACAGCAAATTTCAGGTAACTATTTTGGATTGCAAACAAGGATAAATTTAATGTTTAAACAATCTGATAAAATAACCATTTGGAAACTGCTTGGCCTTCTGTTCTCTTTTATTTGATTGATTATAATGCGGTATTGGTCTCTTGCTGCACTTCAAAACCAAGTAATCAAAACAAAGGAATATATGTGTGTATATATATATACACATATATATATATATGCTAGAACTCTTGTGATGAAAATGGCACTTGAAAAAGGTTATATTTTTCCACTGAAGTTGAAGATTAATAAAATGGTGTCAAAACATTCCCCTGGTCACACGCTGTAATATTTTTTTTAAAGTGTGATGTGCTATGATGATAAATCAGACTTAATTATTTTCCCTTTTACAAGGAAACAGGGCACCCTGAATTTTGGTTTTAGACTTTTTCAGCAATAAGGAGGGATGTTGGTAAGCTTTGATCCCCTTTTGGTTCTGCAGTTATTAGTTTTTGCTGGCATTTTGAATATGCTGCTTTCAAAAGCACCAAGAAAGATTTTTAAATTGCTTCCAGGTATTTGGAGGATTAAAAAGACCTTAATTTCCCACTTTCATTTCCATTCTAGCAAAAAATATGGGCTTACATGTTTCTCTTTGCCAACTCCCTGTTCAAGCCTTCCATTCATAAGCGGGATTGGCTCAGTTTTGCCCATCCATACGGCAGCATCTCTAATAGCTCTTGTACAGGGTATCAGATATTGTGCCTTTTGGTGCCAGGTTCAAAGTCAAGTGCCGATCTATGAACCAGTGTACAAAAAAAAATCCAGGTGTTTGAAGGAAAGACACTCCATTGTGAATAAAGAGCTCACACCAGCTCCTGAGCCCTCTGAAGAGACCTGGCCCTATAATGCCTTGTTTAAATTTTAGTTGTTCTTGAGGGAAAGGGTGATATACTAACCATTCCTGACAAGGGTTGGTCAGGGCTTAGGGAGGGGGCAGGAATATTGGGGAGAAAAAAAAATCTGATCATTCCTCAGTGCTACCCATTTCTGTCCTGTGTGGGCTGCTTAGCTAGACAGCAGGAGAATAAAGTACACCGAGAACCATAATGAAAACAAAACCCGTGTGTTTTGTCATGTTTTGTTCCAGGGAAGCAGTTGACAAGTGCTGTTATTAATGCTTTCTCCCAGATCCATTCAGTGATGGAGAGGAGGAAAATGGGCTGGTTGGACTGTGGTCTTGGTGCCTCGCAGTTACTCTGCACTGGTTATGCATTTATTACCCTCTTTTCTAGTTACCTTTGGCTAGTGGGTCTTCCCACTAGGTATTTGTCCTTAATTGTACCACCTAAGGCAAATGGATGCAAAATGCATTCTGCCCACTCACTGTCTGGGCCTTCCCCACTCTAGTCTTCGCACATTCCTTCAAGAATGTAGTTACCGTCTGGTAAGATGTCAGTGCAAATGTGAAGAAAATAGGCATCGGACTAGGCTTTGGTTTGCCACAAGTGGCAGCTGCCTATATCAATTACATTTATTAATTTTGCTTTTCATTTTCCCAGTTCCTCTTAGCTCCCCTGTTGAAATGTTGAGATTTTGGCTGTCAGAGGCAACTGCAACATTGCCTTACGGACTTGTGGAGGAGGGGAACTGCTCAGTGTAGTGTTTTCATTTTCAGAACCAAGTAATCTAGTCACTCATATATAAGAAATGTGTCAGTCCAACTTTAAGAAAAAAATCTAAATCCAAGCTCCATCATCAGATTTTGACAGCATCTTGGATTTTGAAACAACTTCAGTCTGTAATTGGCATTCAGAATGCCCTTGGCATGCCAGTCTGTGATGGCAGTAAAGACCTGTTAAAACACTTGAGCCCAACTTTATTAACCAAAACTGATACCACCACCTTTATCTTCTAAATAAAGTCCACTTTATTTTTATTTTCAACATTTTGCCGCTTCATTTTTGGTTCCAGACGGTGTCACCTCCTTGGAGGTGAAATGAGTTGTTTGAAAGAAGCTGGTGCGTGTGGTGATAGATGTGTGAGTTGGGGAGAGGAAGGACACATCTGTCTTAAAAATTAGCTCTACGTAGTACAATGGGAAATGAATGAAAGTTTTCTACAAATGAGGTAGTGAAAAATGACTACGTGGAGGAGGTTTCCTGTCCAGAGAGATCTGAAGCTGCTGGAGATTGTCCTCTGTCTTGTGCATATTTTGCAGGCTAATGATCTCGTCTATTTAATGGCTTATCCAAAGGTTGGATTTTTACTTAGTTTTCAGCATGTATTTATTTTCTGCTCCCCCCCCCCCCCCCCCCCCCCCCCCCCCAAGAGGATAGAACACTGACTTGAGATTAAGAAACTGGGTCCTTTCCTTCACCCTGCTGTTTATTAGTGCAGCAAGATGCCTGCAGGCTACTTTATAAAAAAATGCACTTTCTTAGTTTATGTTGGGCAAGTAAAATGAGGGCAGACCTTCATTTTCCTACCTTAGCCTCCATGTGGCCTTTCACCATTTCTAATTGCACACCCCTGCAGTAAGGAATTTTTGATCATGCGTACCCCCATGTGTTGATAAATTATATACCTGTACTACTGTACCCATATATTGTGTAACAAGACACAAAAATAGATAATTAAAAAGCAATTATATGAAAAATAAATATAAATAGGAGTTCTAATATTTTCTTTCTGTACCCAAATTTGGAGATCACTGGGTTATAGAGAGTAACTTGTAATTCTTGACTAGACTGCGTTAAATATTTCTCCATTGAAGGTATACTTAGAGGAAAGAATGGTATCGGTTCATTATCAAATGGTAAGGAAGAACTGCTTCTCCTAAGAATTTTTTTTCCAGCAGCCCTCCAGGTATTCCCCGTTCCCATATACCCGGCTCCTCAACAAACACTGAAAAAGTACATACAGTACAAGGCTACAGTTCCACCTGGCCTCATCAAGGATTCCAGCTTGACCTGTCTGATGTGAAAAAACAGTAAACACAGAAGATTTTATGTGTATTATATCTTAATTCCCACAGCAACCTTAACAGAGTTCTGTATAGGGGAATATATAGGAATGAGGAGCAGAAAGATTAATTTATCAGACCAAGGTCACATGGAGCTCGAATTCAAACCCAGTTCTGTCATACCAAAACCCAAGCTTTCCTCACATTTGTCCTAGACAGATGCTGTCGGTATCTTAGTAATACAAAACAAGGATCCATGCTGTACATATTTATGCTGTGCCATGCATTTCCTTCACAACACTGTCTAAAGGTATATTTGTTGCTTATTTATTGCCAGTTTTCCCAACTATAATGAAAGCTCCCAAATTTGGTGACCTTGACTGTCTTTCCCCAGCTTAGAGCAGTGCCTGACATACAGTAGACCCTCAGTAAGTATTTGTTAAACTAATGACATGTCAGTACAGTTCAGGGAGTTTCTGAAATGGCATCACTTAGCCTTTGAGGGGCAGAACATCCAGAAACCTGGGAATGGCAGAGCCTCAAGACACTTGGGCACCTAACTCTTACCCTCCTTGCTGGATGACTTCAGGCTAGCCTCTTAACCTTGGGTTAACTGGAGGAATGGGAACAGGATTAATCAATAATTAGACATACAGTGTTGATTTTATGCATTACCAGATGCCAGGCTTGTAATAAGCGTCTTATATAGAATAATGAAAGTAACCCTCATCAACCCTTTAACAAAAGCACCATTTTAGTCCCAGCTGACAGATGAGAGAGAAGCACAGAAGGGGCAAGAATCTTGCCAAAATCACGTGGGCTAGCCAAGCAGTCCCGACTCCATAGGCTGTGCTTGTCCTGCTGGGCTGTGCAGACTGTGTGCTATGCAGGGTTAGAGGATGAGCAGATGAGCCTCTGCTCCCAGCAAGCTTCCAGGTAACAAGCAGGGAGAGCCCTGGATGAATGGGCTTTGGAATTAAATGGCAAAGTCATTTTGCGGTAATTCTATAGTGACATCCATTGTTAACCTTTGTCAACTATCAGACTCAATTCAAGGATTGGTGGGAGGTGGCATACTTCCCTAAAGCCAACTTTCCTCCCAACTGGGATTTGAATCATCTCCCTGCACTTCTGCTTCATCTTCCCTCTGAGCTAGAAGCTTTTGGGAACCAGGGCTGGGGGGCAGGGTGGATGTTGGTGCCTAGTGGCCCAAAAGGCCACAGGCTGCTGAGTAAGCTCCATGTCTGAATTACCCCTGCGCTGTCAGCCGACCCTGGGCAGTGCAGTGCGGGTAGGAGGCCTGAACTGTTTCCTCGCACAGGTGCTCCTAAGCCATAAGTTCCTGAGCTTAGCTGTGTGTGTGAAACATACCTTCTTGTTTGAAAGCAAAGTATGTCTCGGCTTTGGTGCCAGCCTGAGCTTTGGATGCAGAGGGGCAGCCTATCACCATCCTGAGGAAGAGAATTAAGACATGGCTTTGGGGCTTCCCTGGTGGCGCAGTGGTTAAGAATCCACCTGCCAATGCAGGGGACACTGGTTCAAGCCCTGACCTGGGAAGATCCCACATGCCTCGGAGCAACTAAGCCCATGCGCCCCAACTACTGAGCCTGCGCTCTAGAATCCATGTGCCACAACTAGTGAGCCCGCGAGCCACAACTACTGAAGCCCACACGACTAGAGCCGGTGCTCCACAGCAAGAGAAGCCACTGCAATAAGAAGCCCACGCACTGCAACAAAGAGTAGGCCCCTGCTCACACAACTAGAGAAAGCCCGCACACAGCAATGAATGAAGACCCAACGAAGCCAAAAATAAGTTTATTTACAAAAAAAAATTGAATACAGGCATACCTACCTCAGAGATACTGCAGGTTCCGTTGCAGACCACCACAATAAAGTGAATATCTCGATAAAGTGAGTCATGCCAATATTTTGGTTTCCCCTGTGCATAGAAAAAGTTATATTTAGGGACTTCCCTGGCAGTCCAGTGGTTAAGACTCCGCGCTTCCAACGCAGGGGCCGCAAGTTCAATCCCTGGTCAGGAAACTAAGATCCTACATGCCTTGTGGCGTGGCCAAAATAAAAAAAAAAAAAAAAGATATTTACTATAGTCTATTAAGTGTGCAAAAGCAGTATGTGTAAAAAAAAATGTACATACCTTAATTTAAAAATAATGCTGTTGGGGGACTTCCCTCGTGGTCCAGTGGCTAAGACTGCACTCCCAATGCAGGGGGCCCAGATTCGATCCCTGGTCAGGGAACTAGATCCCACATGCTGCAACTAAGAGTTTGCATGCCACAACTAAAGATTCCGTGTGCCACAACTAAGACCCGGAGCAACCAAATAAATATTAAAAAAAATAATAATGCTGTTGGAAAAATGGTCCAAATAGACTTGCACAATGTAGGGCTGCCACAAAATTGCCATTTGTAAAAAACCTAGGAGTGAGACAGGAATAAAGACACAGACCTACTAGAGCATAGACTTGAGGATATGGGGAGGGGGAGGGCTAAGCTGTGACAAAGTGAGAGAGTGGCATGGACATATATACACTACTAAACGTAAAATAGATAGCTAGTGGGAAGCAGCCGCATAGCACAGGGAGATCAGCTCGGTGGTTTGTGACCACCTAGAGGGGTGGGATAGGGAGGGTGGGAGGGAGGGAGACGCAAGAGGGAAGAGATGGGAACATATGTATATGTATAACTGATTCACTTTGTTATACAGCAGAAACTAACACACCATTGTAAAGCAATTATACTCCAATAAAGATGTTAAAACACAAAACAGAACCCATGCAGTATCTGAGAAGTGCAATAAAGCGAAGCACAATAAAACAAGGTATGCCTGTAGACTAATTTTTAGTTGTTTGGGAGAGAGCAGAAATGAACACCGTCGTGGAGAATATGAAGCAGAAATAGTTATAAACTTTCCACCCAAACCTTGCAAATTTGATTGGAGGATGTGCATTATCTCCACAGAAATTGGAGGACCTGCGGGAAGGAATGAGACTTTCCACCACCGCCCAAACCTCTTATTTGTTGGAAGACTAGCAGCTACAGTTGGAATCCCAGGATGGTTCCGCAGCAAACCCTAATTTTCTAGGACCTAGAACTGAAGGGCTAAGGTGGCAACCGGATCCTGCATTGTCACATGCGTCTAATCAATTTTTCTGCCAGCCTGATTCTATCTGAGTCATCTGCGTTTTATTTTGATTCAACTTTTTGCCAGCTGCTAACGCCACCTCCTCCTACTCTTTTCAGGCAAGGATGGGACAGGAAGGTTAAAGTGTTTTTCCAAAGCAAGGGTCCTGGGAATGGGAAACAGTCTCCCCCTGATGGTTTCCAAGGAGGAAACATGCAGGGGTGACTTGGCTCCTGCTTCTGCACTGTCTCTCCTACCAGTAACTACTGGAGAAAGGTCCTCTCACAGCACCTGTGAATGCCATTTACAAATGTCGCACAACTCGAGCCTGACCAGTTGTCCACCACATTCCCTCTTCTCCTCACTTCCCTCTACCACCCTTCCCCTTTCACCAGGACCCTGGGTTTTACCTTTTTCTGTCTCTATCATGATGAGCCCTGATAATATCATGGGTTCTTAGAAGGAGTTCAGACCAATCTCCAGTTTTCTCAGATGAAGAAACAGGCCTACAGAGGTGAGAGTAACTCATCCAAAGTTACACGACTTCATTCACTTATTCATTCAACCAGGAACACTCCTTCCTACCCCTTAAGATTTAGCTTAAACATTATCTCATTAGGGAGAGCTTCTCTACTTTATCTAAAGCAGATACCCCCCTCCAATTCTTCCCTATTGTTGCACCTTGTGTCTTTTTACTTTTTATCACAATTTATAATTGTTTCATTTATTAATCTTTCTTTTTTTGTCTGACTCCTCTACTAGAACATAAGCTCCAAGAGGGCAGGAGATACATGTTTGTCCTTCAGAGACATGCTCATCACTGTATTCTCAGCATCCAGCACATAATAGGTGTTCAAGAAATCTTTGTTGAATAAGTAAGTGTATAGTGAGCAGATACTATCTGGGCACCTAGGGCTATGAAGACGGATGGGATACAGTTTCTGTTCTCAGAACTGTCTGTCCAATATGAGCAACAGAACCAGAAAACAGGGAGAATGCAATGAGATCAGGTCTAGATTCCAGGGAGGTATTTTGGGGGCACCTGAACCAGGCATAATCTCTGTTGGGCTTTTGCTACCAACTGCTTAGAATCCCAGATAAACCACTGGGCTGTGCCCGGCTGGGTGACTCAGGCCTGTACCCTGAGCAGCCCAGCAGCATCAGGACGTGACAACTCATCCTGTAGAGTGTGTGCTTAGACGGTACCTGGACCCATTACCCTTTTCAGTGAGGGAAGGCTTGCCAGTCAGTTTCAGGCCAGTGGATGGCCAAATCCACACTCATTGAGGCCTCAGAGACAGCCCCACTACCTTTAAGCCCAGCCTCCAATCTTTTGCCTGGTCTTCTAAGTTTTAGAAGAGAACCTGTGCAGCCTTAAGGGAGATGACACCTGTGGGTAGCCTTTATATCTAAAGGGCAGGTGGGTTGTCCCACATGGCTCAGAGAAAGCTAGTGTTCTGGACCGTAAAAGGCTAGCAGGAGCAACTGGAAGGGAACCCAGCAGGAGGAGGAGGAGGAAGGGAGCCAGTGAGAATCCCTTTCTTTGAAAATAAAGAGTACACAGCCCCTGCTGGCTCTCCTAGGAGGAGGAGCTCACCCTCCAGCCCAATCTTCTCCCTACAGTGGGACAAAATGGGAACTGCTGCTGCTGCTTCTCAAAGCTCACAGCAAGCAAGAAACCTTTTCTCCTGCCCCTTCCAGATTCACCACCCACCTCCTCCAGGAGCCAAAAAGATAGGCTCAGGTTCCCATCAGCCTGAACCCTCTCTCCAGATGGGAGGCTTCAAGCTAAATTCTGAGCCTACCAAAAGCCCCCTCCTTAGCCTATACGCTCTTTCCAGGGTTGGCTTGTTAGGGGTTAGCCAGAGTCCTCCAGAGTTTCCCTTGATCATTCCCTACCTGCATCAAGGTTGACCATGCCTCTGCCCATGGTTTTTTAATCCATCAGGGAATAACCAAAATGACTTATTAACACCCCCCTGAGGATTCACAGAGCACCTTTAGTTCTGGTCCCCATTCCTCTCCTACAGTTGCCCAGGTCAGGAATTAACTCCAATTTAATTCAGAGAGGTTAAGTAACTTGCCCAAGGTCACACAGTGGGAAAGTGGCAAAAACTTGTGACTCCTGCCCAGGAGTCAAATAATCTTTGTGGATGGGTGAAATCTGTTGTTTGTTCATTTCGCTGGCCTGTGGGTGCGTCTGTGTGTTGGGGGGAGGGGACTGTGTGTGGGAGAGGAAAGCTGTCCCCCTTCCTAATGAACTTTGATCTTCTTAGCTCATTCTCACTTCCAAAGAAGTTACTGATTTAACTCTAATCTCTCCGACTGGACCCTAAGGTCATTGTATTCATTATCATTGCAATGCCCCCTCTCCCAAGAGCTATGAAGAGTAGGTCTAATATTTTCCTTCTCAAAAGATCAAAGACCAAAACAATCCAAATAAAGAACCTCACTTTCCCCAAAACATACAGCCCCAAAGCAAATTCCAAAGCACCTCCTGAGCCCCGGCGCCGTCCGCAAACTCCCCCACACACGCCGCCAAGCCACACTGCGATGGGAGGCGTCTGGGAGGGGGCGCGGAGCATGGGCCGCGCAGCAGGGAGCTGGTGGGCACCGGGCGCGCTGCCAGGCGGGGCCGCACGCCGGGGGCCGGCCGCCCCTTGCCACGTGGTGGTGGCCGCGGCAGGGTCCGGGGCGCCTTCCCAGCCGGAGAAGCCCGGAGCAGCCGGGGGGAGGAGGAGGAGGAAGAGGAGGAGGCGGCGGCGGCGGCGGCAGCGGCGGCGGCGGAGGAGGAGGAGCGGGGCGGGGGG
>NW_020171981.1:3422945-3423807 GCF_003031525.2 Neophocaena asiaeorientalis asiaeorientalis
GAGGGGGCGGGAGGCTGGGCCGCAGCTGGCCCAGGGTGGCGGGGAGGGAAGGGTCCGGCGTCCGCAGTCCGCATTCCCCCTTTCCCCCTCCTCCGCCGCTCCTCAGGCCGCACCGCATCCGGAGCCCCTTCCCCGGCCCGGCGACGGCGGACTGGGGCCCCTGGGCTCGGCCGGCTGTGGGGGAGGGGGCTGCCTGGTCTCGGCCCCTGAGAGGGGAGGGGCGACAGTTTCTGTCCGCCGAGCTAAAGGGGTTTAAAGGGCGGCTCTTAAAGGGACCGCAGAAGGGGCCCGGGGCCGAGGAGGCATCCCTCCCCATCCGCCTGCTGTCGCTCTCGCGCGGGGTCGCTGGGCCGAGGAGGGGGATGCAGAGGAAGCAAACACTGGTCGCGGCCGCTAAGTGGCCAGAGCCCTGGCTAGTGGGGTTGGGCCCGAGGTGGCCGGCCAGCCGGGGGTCTGGGCGAGTGTGGTGAGCGCGGAGAGCGGAGTTTGGGGAGAGGGGATGGGCCTGGGGAGGATAGGGTTAAAGGTGGGGCCAGCCGTACAAATACGCGCGCACACACTCCTTACTCAGACCCGGTCACACGCGTTTCCCTGGCACTTAAGGCGGGGCAGTGTTGGGGCCTGGGCCTGGGCCCTCTTCACCCCAGGCTCCTGCTGCCCGATTTTGGGATGTCGCGGACCCCACTGCCTCAACTCACACCTCGGGAGCCCCCTCTCCTACGCGCACACACGCTCTGGCGCGCGCGCACACACCTCGGACATTCCCATAGTGCCTCACGTGACACACGGCCCCGAACGTGCCCACCCTTCACACACGCTCACGCACGCGTGCACACACAAACACACACGGCCTCCTGGCCAC
>NW_020171981.1:3423984-3437029 GCF_003031525.2 Neophocaena asiaeorientalis asiaeorientalis
GACACACAGACACTCATTCACAGACACACACATTCCCCCCACACATGCCAACCACAGACACACATTCATAAACAGGGCCAGGAAAAGTACACACGCACCCCCTCGCCTACTCTTTCGGGAGCCCTGAGTCATTCCTGCCCCTTCTCAGGGCTCCCCATTTCCCTCTGTGCAGGCACACAGGCCAGGCTTCAGAATTCTCTGTCAGCCGTCTCCACCTGCGCCGGGCCCTCTCCCAGAGCCCCCTTCCCCACTGTGTGCCCTCAGACACTCAGCCGATGACCTCCTGTGGGTCCCAGGTCAGGGGTGTGGAGGGCCTGGAGGGTTGCCACAGCCGCCCGGGCTGGTGTGAGTGGGGGAAGCACTTCCTTTTCCTGAACTCTGGGATCCTAGAGGAGGAAGCCAGGGAGTTGGGCGGGGGCCCAGCAGAGGATGTTCTGACAGTGGTGGGGCTGACCCTCCCAGAAGCACTGGGCCTTCCTTAGGGAGGAGCCAGGGGTGCCAGAGGCCTGGCATGAGGAGCTTGGAAGAGAGGTATTTGGGGAAGTGAAGCCTGGGGTGGAGAAGGGGCTGAGGAGTGAGTCAAGGCAGTCCCCATCTGGGCCCTGTGTGCTGGGAAGGCAGCCCTCTCCTGTCCACAGTTCTCCCTGGGTTCCGGAAGGAGCCCTTCCCTGCTGCTGGCCTCGCTTACTTGTCCCTATTTGTCACTGCTCCACCCCACCCCCCACCCCGCCACCTCCGTCTGGTCCTAGCTCCTTCCCCCAAAGGCAGCAGAGAAGAGAAGATGGGTCTGGGAGGGGGCTGTGAGACACGGGGGCAGGACCAGGCTGCATCTCAGCTGGCCGCAGGGCTCCTCAGGCCAGGACAAGGGGTATTAGGGACAAGCTCTGGGCCACCCTCTCCACCGTTGCTCGTTGCTCCTGCTCTCCCAGGAGGCCCAGGGCGGGCTGTGGCCCAGGCCCTTGCCATGGAGTCCATGTTTGAGGATGACATCAGCATCCTGACCCAGGAGGCCCTGGGGCCCAGTGAGGTGTGGCTGGACGCCCCTGGAGACCCCTCGCTGGGGGGTGACATGTGCTCCGCCTCCCACTTTGCCCTGATCACGGCCTACGGAGACATCAAAGAGCGGCTGGGGGGCCTGGAGAGGGAGAATGCCACCCTCCGCCGCCGCCTCAAAGTCTACGAGATTAAGGTCAGAACCTGGAGATGACGGGGGTCTGGCTGTGTGTGTGACAGGGGAGGGGGCTGCTGGGTGGCAGGAACTGGGGATCCGGCAGAGATTCCAGGGATCCAAAAGAGGGGTCAGGGTACAGACTCTTGGGAACTTGAGGATCCCTCACGAGGGATGTGGCTGCTCTGGACGGATGGGAACTCTGGAGACCCCAGCACCAATCAGGAAAGGATCAGGAGGGATCCGCTTTGGAATGCTGGACCTTGGATCTAAAAAAGATCTGGTTGGTGGGAGACGCCTACAGGGCCATGGGAATCAGGATGTACAGATCCCACTGGAGTAGGGAGGGCAAGGCGAGGATTCTGACGCAGGTTGTGGGATGGGGACACAGCAAGGCTGAAGCTCTTCTGAGGGCCTGCCCCACCCGCAGTACCCACTGATCAATGACTTTGGAGAGGAGCACGGCTTCTCTTTGTATGAAATCAAGGATGGCTCCCTGCTGGAGGTGGAGAAAGTCAGCCTGCAGCAACAGCTCAACCAGTTCCAGCACGAGGTGAGCCCTCCCTGAGCTCTTTGCTCCAGTCCATTTCTGATAACCTCCCCAGCCTCTGACCTTCCATCTCCTTGATCAGAGATGGCTATGGTCCTCCCTAGAACCAGCTGCAGCTCCTCCTACCCCTCCACTGGGTGCTGGGAGTGGGGGTGGGAGGCACAGGGTGCTGCTCTGCCCCCAAGTCAAGATGGGCCTGACTCTGGCTGCACTCCACCCCCTCCGGGCCCCGTCCAGTTGCAGAAGAATAAGGAGCAGGAAGAACAGCTCGGGGAGATGATCCAGGCTTACGAGAAGCTGTGCGTGGAGAAGAGTGACCTGGAGACGGAGCTGGGGGAGATGGTGAGGTTCAGGGAGCCCAGGTGCTTGAGGGTGTGACCTTGGCTGTGTGCTTGTGGAATGCACCCCACCGTGTTCGTGTCTGTCCGCGAGTGAGTGCCCGTTTGGCCTGGTGAGTGGGGTTGTGTGTATCATACAGGTTGTGAGTGACTCTGTACATCCTGGCCATGCAGTGACAGGAGGTGACTGTGAGTAGCCCTGTAGAACACTGAATCTGTGTGTATGTTTGGTGCTCACGCTGCGTTGACCCTGCACCTATAGCACTGAGCTGGAAGGCTGTGTGGGTGAGGGCAGAGGTGACTGAAAGTGTTCGTGGCTGCTGGGATGGGCCTTGGCCTGTGTGTGATTCTGAGTCAGGGTATAGCCATGCGTGTGAGCAGGTGGGCAGGTGTTGGAATCAGGAGGCATGGTCTCTTGCTGACTCCTAGCTGTGAGCTGGGTCAAGTCACTTAGCCTCTGTCCTGCCTGTGAAAAGTGGGGCAAATAATAACAACGTTGCTGAGCTGTTGGGCATTTGTGTAAAAAATGCTTTGACTTAACAATCACAAACACTTAATGGCACTTAACTGTGCCAGGCATCATTTTTATCTCTTTAGATATATTTACTCATTCTAATCCTCGTAACAAACTTACTTAAGAGGTAGGTGTGGTTAGCTCCATGTTATAGGTGAGGTAGGTGAAGCCCAGAGTGGTTAAGTGACATATGAAAATGGAAATTATTATGCTCCTGAGAGTGTGGTGGTGTCTGGACAGGGGGCTGAGTGTTCTTATAAGTGTGTCTGCGTGGTAGTGACAAGGAAGAGGCATTAACTCTGACCTTGCAAGGGGCAGTAGCCAGAAACATCTGCATTGCAGTTGCTGGGAGAGGAGACTCATGGCCACTTGGAGAGTGGAGTTGGGATATGTGACCTGGGGTCTCTGCTCAGTTTAGGGGGGTGATGGATACCCAGACATGGAGAAGTTCTGGGTTTGGGCAGCCCACAGGTGTGCCCTGACCTGATGCAGATCCTCACCCCTTTGTCTCCCCCCCATAGCGGGCCCTGGTGGAGACCCACCTGCGGCAGATCTGTGGTTTGGAGCAGCAGCTGCGGCAGCAACAAGGCCTCCGGGATGCAGCCTTCCCCAGCCTGAGCCCCCCACCTGCCCCTGCCCCGCCCTGTGCTGATCTGGACCTGCACTACTTGGCACTAAGAGGCGGATCTGGCTTGAGTCACGGTGAGATCTCAGCCACCCCTGATTTCCATACTCTGAAGTTCCCAAGCCAGCCCCCCATTTCAACACTATTGGACACCTCCAGTATTTCAGACTGATAGTCAGCACCCCGTTACGATGTCTTAAACTTCTCCCATAATCACCTCATCCCTCCTTACCAACTGTCCCCTCACCTCATCAACTATTACCCCAGTTTCTCCCACTGGCATCCCCCCACCTTAACTCCTTCATTCCCAGGCTCTCCCATGCAATTCCTTTATGTGCCAGCAGAGGGCGGCCCCACCCAGAGTCCCCTCTGCCTGTCTTCCGTTGTGATTAGGAGAGGCCCCTGAGGATGCTTTCAGACTTGAGTCTGGTTGGGGAAACCGTTCCAGAGCCTGTCTTATTTCTCCCCTGGCCACCAGAAAGATTAGAAAAAGCAGCTCAGCCCACTGTTCCCCTCTGCCCTCAGTAGAGGTCTCTCTCTCATCCTGGGATATCTACCCTCTGGATGTCTCTCTTGGATCCTTCACGCTGCAGTTCTCACCTGTTTCACTTTGTATTGATCTGGGAGTGGGTGGAGGGTGTCCAGCAGCTGGTTCCAGCCTGACATTGTCCTTTCCTCTACCGGCAGGCTGGCCAGGGCCCACGCCGAGTATGAGTGAGCTGGAGCGGCGGCAGCTAGAAGAGGCTCTGGAGGCTGCCCAGGGAGAGGCCCGGGGGGCTCAGCTTCGGGAGGAGCAGCTCCAGGCTGAGTGTGAGCGGCTGCAGGGGGAGCTGAAGCAGCTGCAGGAGACCCGGGCCCAGGTAAAAAGGGTGGGGGCGCTGACCTGGGGTCCCTGCTCTGGCACCTGCAGAGCTCCTTGAAGGTCTGGGGGCTGCTGGAAACGACTTTAGAGATCTGGGACTTCCTCACTGAGTACAGACCAGCCCTGGGAATGGTAAAGAAGAGAAGTTCAGGCAAGGTGAGGTTGGGGTCTGACTGCTCGATCTTTCCCTTAGGATCTGGCCTCCAACCAGTCAGAGCGCGACATGGCGTGGGTGAAAAGAGTTGGGGATGATCAGTAAGTCACTCTAATCCTCCCCCTCTTAACCTCTGCACCCCCGGGGATGGCATTTTCCAGGTTCCCCCTTTGATTCCCTCCTCCCCCTGCACATTGTTTGGGGGACCTCTCTTCCACGCTGTCGGGTTGCTTGTGTGGCTCTGCGCCCTTCACAGGAAGAAGGCGAGCTTCTGGAGGTGCTCAGGTTCTGGGAGGTTCCCTTTGCTTTCCTCTGGCACCCAGGCCTGTGTCTTCTTGAGGTGTCAGGTGTTGAGAGAGACTTTCTCAGAAGCTTTGCTGCTATGTTCAGTGTCCCCTGGTGAGTTTGGGGGCCTCTCTGGAGCCCATTTTCTATCCCAGTAACAAGGCCCAGCTGCTTGGGTTAACCCTCTCCTCCCTGACAAGGAGGAAGGAGATGGTCTCTTTTAGGATTTGTGGTGCCTCGTCTCCTATCTCAGGAGAGAGAAAGCTGAGGCTTAGGAGAGGATGGACTTCCTTGAGTTCATACAGCAGCATGCAGGGAATTAGAACGTATTATGCTGGGGTGTCCCTTGGGGATCCTGCCATTAAAGAGAGGCAGCAGTAGGTGGGGAGGGAGCTATGTCAGGGTGAAGCCTAGTAGCAGGGCCTCCGGGGCAGCATTGGGCAGCTAGGGAGAGGGTGAGCGCAGCCTGGCAGCAGTGAGCCTGGTGCCTTTCACATCCGCACCTGAACTCGTCCTCTCCCACTTTCTGAGAAATAGAGCACAAACCTCCTTCCGCCTAAGCCTTCTCCCCTAAGATGAGACGTGTGGCACAGACTCCCTACTTTCATCAGAGGGGAAGACTGAGGCCCAGCAAGGGCAGGAGCTAACCCTCCACCACACCACACACCCAGCCCCAGGACCCCCGGTCCTCCTCCCAGCAGGCTCCCTCCTCACCTTCCTCCTGGCTTCTGGCCGGTTGGGGGTACCTCTCACCTCCCTCTGCACCCTGGGGTGAGGGCCTGGGTGGGGCTGTGATAGCTGGGGAGTGAGAACCCAGTGTGTGGGACTGATGGGTGGGACCCCTCAGCTGTTAGGGGCCTCTGCAGAGAGGGTCCACCCTAGCTTGTGGCTGGGGCTCAGGGTCCATCCTAGCCTGTGTACCCAGACCCGGAAAGCGTGTACACACACACACACACATTCTAGAATCATAGCTTGCCCCTAAAGTCACACCGTGGGGCCCTTTATGGCTCACTGAATCCAACTCCCTCTTAGAAGACCAGCAGTGAAGCCTCCCTCAATTGGTTGAACCCAGAGAGAGGATTTTTTTTGGCTGAAGTCCGAACAGCCAGGTTTCGAATCTCAGGGACCCCTCTTGGGATGCCGAGTGGCTTAGCTTTGCCCACTTCACCTATCTGGCCCCAGGTTTCCCTCATGGCCTCAGAGGTCCGTCGTTGCTGGGAGAAGTGGCAGAAGGTGATGTGGGGGAGGCAGAGAAGGGGGTGTGGGTCCCAAGGGGCCACGTGAGCGACTGAGTAGAAGAGAACCCCTCCTGCAGATGCTTTTGGAGGTCATATCGTCTATGCCACTAATTCTGGCCCAGACAGCCGCTTTTCCTTCGCACCCCAAGGCACCCCCACCCGCCCCGACCCTGTCCCTTTGGCCAGAGGGAGCTGGGCTCTGCTCCGGGGCTGCTCCTACCTGAGGTGACCTCCAGCTCCTCCCCTCGGTCTCCACGGCTTGGGCTCTGCATCAGGGCCTCCTGGACGTCTACCCCTAGAGCCGGCTGGGCCCTGCCTGCCCAGCTTCACACTTCCTTTCAGGCCAAGCATTTCTGGATAGCCTCAGCTTGGCAAGAGTTAATTCTCAGAGGAAGTCCTCACTCCCCCGGTAGTTTTATTTTCTTATAAACTCAGCTCCTTTTGGTAATAAGCCGCTTCCCGAGTGCTCCCTCCCCGTCCTCCCACCTGAGGGGGCCTCAGTCATCTACTCCAGCTCCTTTCCCCCCACCAGCCCCTCCTTTTCTTTCTACTTCTGCCTAAGCCTCCAGGCTAGTGGGAATTTTACATGTGGACCTTCCTAGGAGAGGATTACAGGGGTGGGTTATCCAGATGGAGGTGTGAAGGCTAAAGAGGGAGCCACAGAGCTTCCTGAGTCCAGCCGAGTCCTCTGTGGGGACCCTGTGTACCCCCGAGAGGTGCTCCCCAGTCTCCGTGTGGATGCCTCCAGGTGGCCAGTTTCACCGTGGGAGTCCTGGCTGTTCACACGCCCTCGCTTGTACTGCCACCGCCTCTATTAATTCCCCTCAGTGAGTCCCCCAGGTGCTGAGGGGGCAGTCCTGGGACGCAGCCCCAGCCTCAAGGCTTCCAGTCCCTCCCATCCCAGCCCCTGGCTCACAGGTCCAGGTCATCAATGTTCCTCTGAAAATGGGCACCCAGACCGGACTGCCACCCTCCAGGTCTGACCTCCGGTCAAGATTTCCCTGCTGTTCGGTCAGCCCAGCATCTGGTGGTCGGTGCCCAGGGGGACAAATTGCCCCAGAGGAAGAGCCGCTGAGGGTGACTCGCGGGCCAAAGGCAATAATGAAGGAGGAGGTAGGAGTGGAGACCACCTGCTCCTGAGGATGTGCAGGGAGCTGAGGACCCCAGGAGGGTCCCAGCCAAGTGAGAGGTGCAGAACCCATGGCCTCCTTCCCTCTGGGCCCCACTCGGGGTCACAGGTCCTGAGTGCGGCCTTCCTGAGGGTGTGGCCAGCGCTGAGGGTGGAAGGGAGATTGTGGAGAGGGGGCTCCGTCAGGGGAATGAGGGCCAGTGAGTGAGGGGGTTCATCCATGAGGGGAGCACCCTGTGGGAAGATGGGGATTCAGTATGAGTGATGGGGGGGACTAGAGGCCTTTCTCCCCAACGTGGGGGGCTCAGTGTTGCAGCCTGGGTGCTTTTCCGCCCACCCCCCACCCCTCTCTCCACCCACAAGCCTCTGCGTGGGCTGCGGTTAGTGGTGGGGGAGAAGTGTGAACTCGGAGAGAGAGGATGGAAACTCTGCACGGAGGTCAAGGGCAGAGTTGGGGGGGGGAGTCAGGACGGAAGTCGGAGACCCCCGTGTACCCTGAGCTTAGTCTCATGCCCCAGAACCAGCGGGCCCAGGGCCTCCCCCTTCACACTTCTCACCCTCCCTACTTCCTTTCTTTCAAATTTCCTTCAGCCTGGGTACCCGGCCCACAGGAATTAAGCCCTGAGGACTTGCAGCCTCGGGGCTCCCCAAGGGTGGGGAGGGGTTCTGAAGTTGGGGCCCACCACGCCCACCTAATTGTGGTCTGAGGGGTTGGTGGGCTTTGAACTGTCTCTGACCCTTTCCCTGCCAGGGAGGCAGAGAGCAGCTCTTACCCACACTCTCTCCCTCGATGGGGAACTCCACGTCCTCCCCTCATTCAAACCAAACTCAGTGAACTGGTATCTCTAGAAAAGGATCAAAACTGGTTTCCCCCTTTCTCCACCCGTCTCCTAGGCACTTCCCTGAGTCTTCATCCACAGAAGACACTCTGCGAGGCAGTTTACCTACAAAATCTCATTTGTTTCTCACCAAAATGTGACAGTATTGTCCCCTTTTACAGCTGAGCAAACCAAGGTTACAAAGAAGTAATCAGAGAAGTGCCAATTCCAAACAGGTCCTGAGCAGATGGGGTGACGGTACCTTGTGGTGTTTTTCTGGTTCACATTCTTATCCAAGTAGGAGGCCCTTACATGAGGGGCAGCCAGATGATTTGTTGACTAAACCTGATCATTTTTAAAAGTGAAAGGGGGCCCTATTAATAATTATGCCAGGTGACTCCTGTGAACCAGGACAGCCCTGGGCAAATTGGGATGTGTGGGCCCCCCGACCGAAATGGGGACTCTGGTTCCTAGCCCTGCTGTGAGCCTCTCGGTTTGGTTGTATCTGGGGAGGCTTTCTAGACACAGAGAACATCTGGCTGAGCTGGAAGCATGGCAGGGGCTGCCATGAAGAGCTGGGCTCTGTGGACCGCAAGTAATAGCTGGCCGAGGAGAGTGAAGGGGCTCAAGGCGCCTGAAAGGAAGTGGTGGAGCGCTGGGTTGTTGCATGCGACTTCCTCCTCCCCCGGCCCGCAACCTCAAGTCCCTCCACGGCCCGGTGCCTGTGGTCCCCTCCCTGAGGGTCGGGCCGGGTGGGAAGACTAATGCTGGGTGTGCCTGTGGGTGGTGGAAAGTTGGGTCCCTCAATTCCCCCGCGGGGGTGAGGTGGCTGGGGGCAGCAGGGGGCAGCTATGGGCAAGGATGGAGGGGGTGGGGATGCTGGATTTCTGTTTTCCTGCTGATTCTGTCAGCCAGGGATTCTGACCACATGACCAGCTCTGATCCTTACCCCAGTCGTATCCCTAATACTGATCCCATCCCTCCCTGTAACCCTATCCCTCATCCTGCCCCCAGCTCCATCTACAATCCTGACTGAAAATGAACTAATCTGACCCTGACCCCAGCCTTAATCCTGACCTTGAGCCCATCCATCCCTAGTTCTAATCCCATGACCCAGTGCTGGTCTGAATTTCGACCCTGCCGCATCCGTGTCTGCGTCCAAGTCCGCATCCTCACAGGGGCTGCAGCGCAGCACAGGGCACCCAAGTGAACGTCCCTGGGGAAGACACTGCACTCGGACATGTCTCCCAGCTGGTTTGGGGCAGAAAGAGGCCTTTTACAGAGGCAGACGCTTAGGTCTCTAACCTTTCTCATCTCAGTTGCTTTGTCAATAACAGTGAAGATGATTGTTTCCAGGTGAATTTTTGAGCTCCCTCAATTATTCGTGGAAAGAATGAATGAAAGGATAAGTCAACAAAGGGTGGAAAGGTTTGCAGTGGTGGGAGCCCTCTTTCCTGCCAATGCTGCCATTTGCACCGTGGCTCTTCCGAAGGTGCCAGCACAGCAGGCTGAGGTGCCAAGAGCCTGTTTGCATCCCTGCTCTGTGCCACCACTGCTCTGTGACCTTGACCCGGCCTCTTAATATAAACTCTGTCCTTCCACTTCCACACGTGTCTAGCGCCTTCCTCTCCCCTCCCAGGGCAGGGCTGGTGATGCTCAGGGCTCCCAGGCCACTTTGCAGGTCCCCAGCCTCTTCCTCCTCCTCCTCATCTTTCCCTCTGCTGCCTTCCCACCTCTCCTTTACCCCGTTCCCCGATCCTTTTGGAAGGCAGTAGATAGCTTAGTGGTCAGTAGCCTCGACTTTGGAGTCCAGGAGACGGGAGCTCCCATTCCAGCAACTCCACTATTACTGGGCTTTATGGCTTTGGTCAAGTGACTTAACCTCTGTAAGCTTCAGTTTTCTCATCTGTTCAGATGGAGATAATAAGAGTGGTAACACTGTAGGGTTGTTGTGAAGATTAAATTCTTAGCACAGTGCCTGGCCCATAAGGGCTCATACAGATTATTTATGATTCTTTTCTCCCTGAGTCCTTCCCAAGTTCTGAGAGACTCAGACAGGATTTTCCCCCATAATTTAAGCAATGAAGAAGCACCCAAATGCAGCCGTCTGCTGCTGTTCACCTGACCCATCCTTCCCAAACAGCTGTGATGGTGGAAAATAGCACTCAGGTGTGGGCCAGGAAGCCAGGAAGTGGAATGTGTATTCAGGTGCACGTGTGCGACTCTTGGTTGTGTTGTGAAGTTGAGATTTTTTTCCACTGAATTGGCAGTGTTTTCTAATGTGAGTCATTCAGGTTGTTAGAGCATTTAGCAGCCTGGGCCTGAGCATCTTGAGGTGGGAAGAGACAAAGAGACGCCCGATGAAGGGGGAGGTCCCACAGGGCCATGGGGCATCAGGAGGTCAGGTCCCCCCACCTTGCCCGGGGTCTCAGAGGTCGTTGCAAGGGCTGCCTGGAGCTCCAGGAGGACACAGGGTCAGAGCTGGAAGAGGGGCTGGGCATTTTGGGCTAGGGCCTTCTCCATTCCATTTCCTCTTGCCCTGTTTTGCTGCGAGGAGGGTGCCAGGAGCTGGGCGGTGGAAACTGGGGCAGCTCCTGACATGGGGAAGAAGGCAAGCGGGGAGAGATGGGGCTTGGCAACTGAGTGTGGCAGGTGAGATCTCTAAGGCAGGGAGTGAAGGCAACAACCTGTATCTGTCACCTGAGATACAGCAGTGAAGGCGGACAGGGAGAGAAACTGGTTGCTCGGTCAGAGGGGATGTTCCATCAGTGCTCTGCCCAGGGCTCCCTCCTGCCCCCACCACTGAGGGGCTAGCACGATCCTCCAAAAGCCCCCAGTCTGAGCGGGGGAGACGCAGCTCCTGCCCTGAGATTCCCTCGGTTTGAAGAGGGGAGCCTCCTGCTGGGAAGTCCCCAATTTAATGTGGGACACAGACTGGCCTCCCAGTCTGATGAGGGCAATGCCATTTCTCCCCACAGACCCACGCTGAAGAAGAGGGTGGGGGAACATAGGACACACGACGGCTGAGATGTGGTGGGATAGAGGCTGCAGCACCTTGGCCAGGGCTCCCAAAAGGACTCCCTCCTCTCTGCTCCTGTCCATCCCTGTCCACCATCAGACTGGTAGAGGGCACTCTCCTGCCTTTAGAAGTGGGCTTGTCCCCCAGAATACCAGCCTGTTTGCAAGAATTTGGCTTTGGTCCAAATGGGTTAAAAATAGCTTTGTTGTGGGAGGGGCTCCCCCTTCCACCCAGCTCTGCCCCAGGATTGGCGCGAGAGAGCCCGCCAGTGAGTAGAGAGCGAGGGAGTTCAGTCATCATCTACCCTCTGCACCTCGGCTTTTCCTGCCCTCTGAAGCCCTAACCTCATGACTTCCCCTCCTTTTCTCCGGGGACACACACACACACACACACACACACACACTCTCTCTCTCTCTCACTCTCTCACCCTGTTCCTCACACCCATCACAGTGGTCTCACACCTCCCTTCATTCCCTCCCATTCACATACATCCTCTCTCACACGTCCATTACCATGGGATGAGGACAGGGCCCTCAGGGTCTGGAGAACTCCCTCCACCCTCCTCTCCTTGCTGCCCAGGGCCCTTCAGCTACTGGGGCAATAGGGCCTCCCCTGTGAGGAAATCCCTCTGGACTGGCCAAGCCTCTGCCTGCCACTTCCCTCCAGCTCCAACTTCCACAAAGTTCCAGAGTCCCTTCTGGATTGAGGAGGCAAGATCTGAGGAAACAAAATCCCCTGCTTCCCAGGATTGGTCCAACCCCAGATCAGAGATGAAAGCAGTGACCCAAGGCCATTGCAGAGCCTCATGTGACATCAAGACAGGCTCCCTGGAGGTGTGCAGGCTGGGGTGGGAGACAGGGGAGGGGCAGTGTTGAGAATGATAACCTTCAGTGATTCTGGGTCACAGGGACCCAAAGAGAAAGGAAGAGAAAAGGAAGTGGCTGAAGTCTTTGCTAAGTCTGTTCCAGCTCCATGAGGGTGGGTGCCCAGGAGGCCTGAGCATGAAGTGCGAGGAAAAAAAGGGAAGAGAGAAAAATGGATAGAGAGGCTCAATTCAATATTCACTTACTGAACAGCTCCTGGGTACCAGACCCTGGACAAGATGCTGGGAATACGAATACAGTGATATAGACCCCAACTTTGAGGAACTCCCAGTGAAGTTCCAGAACAAGGCAACTTTTGTTAGGTGCTTAATGTGAGTGGCGCCCCCTGGAGGTGTTCAGTGCACAACAGCTCCATGTAAAGGGTTCCCTGATGATCCTGGGAGTTGCAAGGCTGAATCGAGCTCAGAGGCAGCTTTGAGGTGGAAGCAAGAGCAGTGGACCTGGAAATAGGCAGACTTGGGTTCAAGTTTATCAACTGGCACCTCTGCCAAGCTAGAAGGCCATGTCTTCACTTATGGAATGGGGCTCTTCATAGGCTGTGCAGCAGTCCCCTGCCCCCAATACACAGATTGCACTTAAACTATTACCATGAGCTCTTTGAGAAAATTCACAGGGACAAAACCTACTATAAATTCAGTGCAGCTTTTTGATGAATCTGTGTTTTGTCACCGCAGCTTCTGCACAGATTAGAAAAACATTCACACATACCTGTATGAGATGTGTTCAGGCCACAGACAATGCTCAGTGAATACACAATTTCAGGGATCCCTTGAAATCACTGAGCTCTCTATCCCCAGCCCATAGTCTGGGAACCACTGCCCTAGCCCAAGGTAAGGTTCAGGGTCGGGGGAGGGCTCCCTGGAAGAAGTTCCGTTTGAGGTGGCCCTTAAAGCCCAAGAGAATTTCTGCAGCGGGGCTAGGAGGGCCTGGGAGGGGAGGGGAGGGCCAGATGCTGGGGCAGAGGCAGTTCTCCACAGCTATGGCAGTAAACCCATTTCCCTTCTCCTCTCCCCCACTCCCTGCCCTCTGACCTCAGGGTCAGGGCAGGCTGGGGTCAAGCCTTGACCTGGGTGCCTGGGTGTCCTTCAGGGTGAATTTGGCGCTGGCTTACACGGAGCTGACAGAGGAGCTGGGCCGGCTTCGGGAGTTGAGTTCCCTGCAGGGGAGGATCTTGAGGACTCTGCTGCAGGAGCAGGCTCGGAGTGGCGGTGAGATGGGGCAGGGGAGGCCTGGAGCTGGACCCGGCAGGAGGGGATAGCTATGGCCACCGTCCTGCGTCCGGGGACCACCCTTCACTTCCTTCCCCCGTGCCCAGGCCTTTTCCACTCCCGTTCGCAGAGTGGGTGGGCACTGGTCGCCGGCAAGGCCCTGTTTCCCCAGTTCTGACGTCTTCTCTCCCCACCACTGTCCCCCTTCTCTTCTAGGCCAGAGGCACTCGCCGCTGTCGCAGCGCCACTCCCC
>NW_020171981.1:3437146-3437383 GCF_003031525.2 Neophocaena asiaeorientalis asiaeorientalis
ATCCGCCTGCGCTTCGAGAAGCAGCCGTCGGAGGAGGAGGAGTGGGCCGTGCCCGCCAGCCCGCCCAGCCCGGAGGCTGGCGCCATCCGCTGCGCCTCGTTCTGCGCTGGTTTCCCCATCCCGGAGTCGCCCGCCGCCACCGCCTACACCCACGCCGAGCACGCGCAGTCCTGGCCGTCCATCAACGTGAGTGGGCACGTGCGCGGGCACGTAAGCACGTGCCTCAGACCCGGCGGG
>NW_020171981.1:3437433-3444069 GCF_003031525.2 Neophocaena asiaeorientalis asiaeorientalis
CGCCCTCTTCACGCCTGATTGATGGGCGGGGCTCCCTTCCTTTGTTACCGCCCCCTTCCCAGGGCGCAGCAACCCCTCTCTCTCCAGTGGCCTTTTGTTGGCATGAATTGGGGCCCACACCATTAAAACTTGTTCAGTTTCACGGTTAAAGGCCCGGGTCTTTAGAGTGACAGTCCTGGCTTTGATTCTGGATTCCACCACTTAGTAGCTTTGGGACTTCCGGCAAGTTACTTATCTTCTTGGCCTTCAGTTTTCTCATCTGCAAAAATGAGGTCAATGATTTATTATCTAATTCCATTAGAGAGTTCTTAAGAGGGAGGCAGTGAGCCCAAAGCACTGTTGCACAGTGCCTGGCTCACTAGTAAACATCTGCTATTACTTGGTGATGGAGGCTATGCTGATGCCATGGGTCTTGGTTCCGGACAGGGACAGGCCTGCTCATCCAGTTCTGTCCATCAGGCCTCAGAGCCCCTGCCCCTTTCTGTCTGTCCTAGAAGAAAGCCCTGTCTCACGGCTGTATCGTTTCACTGAAATAATGAGTTTCCTGGATGTCAGAGCCAACTCTTGCCACCTGAAAGGACCAAAATATATTCCAAAGCCAGACAGAAAATTATTTTTGGGTTGTACATTGTTTAGGATTATCCATTGCTTTGAGTTATCTGAGAGCTGTGTCTTAGTCAGTCTGAGGGCATATCTGGGTCTTGGCTTCCCTCATTACCGCAGATGCCTTGGGAGGCTGAGCATGCCCACCTCCCCATTCACACCTCCTGGGGACATTATGCCCGGGGTCGGGGCAGTGGATGCTGAACTGGTAGAAGGTGGTCAGGGAGGGGGAGGAAGGGGGTGGTACAGGAGAAGGGGTGCCCAGATGCCTTCTGCATGCTGCAGCCATCCCTGCCTCAGGTTCCAGGGAAGGGCAGGTTGGGATGTGGGGACCATGAGGGAGGATTGTGGACCATAAATGACTCCCTTCTCTCCCCACAGCTGCTGATGGAGACAGTGGGCTCTGATATCCGCAGCTGCCCCCTCTGCCAACTGGGTTTCCCTGTCGGGTACCCCGATGATGCCCTCATCAAACACATTGACTCTCACCTGGAGAACAGCAAGATCTAGGGTGCCTCCCCCACCCACTGGCTGTTTCTTCACCTTCTCCCATCACCCCCAAACTCTCACTCACTTTGAATGCTGCATGAATCTCGTAGGGGGCCCCTGCCCCTTGCGACCCCCAGATACCTCCACTAGCTATCGAGTCAACGTGTGTGCCATCTTCCCTGGTCCAGGCACCACTCAGCCCTGGCTTTTCCCAGGAGGTCAGCTGAGGCTCTCCCCAGCTCCCTGGCTTCTGCTGGGGAGGTGGGGATCAGGGCTGGGGTGGGAAGGGGCATATCCCACCCAGCCTCTCCCTCTGCCTTTCTGTTTTCAAATGGTTGGATCCAAGAAGGTGTCTAGTGCTTGGGCCTGGGGGAAGGGAGGGTATCAGAAGACTCCAGGAGCTCCCCTGGCACCTCCCCAGATGTCCGTCTTTCTCAGGCTGTGCTCTGTCCAGGGAATGCCTCCCTGTGGGGTCTCAGAGCCTTCCCTGCACACTGACGCCAGTTCCTCCATCCCATGGCCAGGTCAGGACTCGCCGTTCCCTGCAGGCCAACCCTGTTCTCCCCCTCTGCCCACGCTGGAGAGGAGAGGGAGGACCCTGGAGGACTGGGAGCATCCAGTCTAAAGAGGCTGCCCTGAGGCACCATGACCGTCAGGCTAGGGAACTATCTGTGCCAGCCTCCCAGGCCTATGCCCTCCTCCTGGAGCCCCCAGCACCAAGGCACAGATTGTTAAGGCAGATGCTTCCCTCCGCCCTGACCCCACTCAAGCCCCAACACCACAGGTGCCCTGGAGCCCGGGTGTGACTCAGCCTCTGTTAGCTGGGTGGGTGACATCAGCCCCGCCTCCCAATCCAGAACCTGAGGATGGGCCCAGGGTGCTGTGGAGATCAACTTCAAAAGAGCTAACCCCCTTCCCACACCCCAGAGCCCCACATTCCCTCTGTGAAATCTACCTCAGAGTCAAACCCTCAGAAGGACGGGTAAGCAGGAGGCCAGGGGGTCCCCAGGGCTGAGGTGTGGAGCTTGCTATGGCAAGAGCCTGCCGCCCCACGATGAGTCCGCCCCCCTCCACTGCAAGCCCCTCCCGGGTCCCAGCCCGGTGCGGGCGGTGTATGCCACTGTCAGTGCATGTACCTTTCTGATCCAACTCTTCCAGGTCCCCCACCTCCTCACACCCCTCCCCCCCTCCTCAGTGCAGGGGAGTGAGGGGGTGTGTGGGGCAGGGAAGGGGCTGAGGACTCCAGAGACACATGGCCTTGTACCTTGAGTGTCCCCCTAGGGAGGGGGAATGGGGAAGGGGGACTGGAGAGGGGAGTGGGGCCCCTGAGCTCTCTGAACAAGTTGAAAGTCCAAATAAAACTTACCTGTTCCATTTGCGCTTGGTCTGTGCCCTCTGTGGCTGTGGTGGGGAGGAAACCCTTGTAGCGGAAGGTCTTGGAAACTGTCTCAGGTAACCACAACCATGGGAGGGTGGGCATTGGGCAAGTAGGGGATGCACGGAGCACCCATGTTCCAAGGTGATTCTGGAGATGCAGGCATGTGAGTGGCTACAGGTGACCTGTGACGTGGACTTTATTTGGAACAGGTAGGGAGCAGCAGAGGGTGTCTTTGTGACCAGCCCTGAGCAGATGTCAGGGACTCATGAATTTTCCCTCCCAGCAGGTCTGGCAGGTAGAGGTTCTGTAGCCTGGGGATTCATTTATCAGTAGCACGATTTTTTCATCAAATGATTTCTTGTGCCGTGAACCAGACTGGGGCCTCAAAGAGGAGGGAACATTTGGATCTATGTCCTTAAGGGTCAGAGAGCAGGGAGGGGCTGGGCTCCAGGCTCAGCAGCTGCCTTGAAAAGTCCCATAGCCTGGGAGGTCAGAGCCAGGTCGTGAACCCATGACTTCTGCCTCAGCTGGGGCTGTGCCCTCTTGCCTGCATAAAGGTCCTGAGTTACTTTTTTTTTTTTTTTTTTTTTTTTTGGGAGACTCTCAACCACTGTGCCACCAGGGAAGCCCCTGAGTTACTTATTCATCAACACTGGTTGCCTTTCATTTCCACGTGACCCTTTTGGCCAAGGATTCACTTAAAAACAAAAGGCAGGGGCAGTTGCTCATTGAAGGCCCAAGGTTCAGCTCCAGACCCACGGCTAACATCCCTTTCCATTTAGTGCCAAGGTGCAGACGCCCATGGGGAGATGTCCCAGTCTCCCCTGCTCTTCTGTTGCAGTTGGCAGCTATAGCTGGCCTCTAAAAGTTTATCCAACCTGGATTCCATCTGCAGCTGAGTCCTGAGTGCCAGGGAAGGTGAGAACAGACAACCCTATGGGACATGGTTTCTCACAAGCTCTGGGAAAGAAGCTTCCGGGACCTCTGGCACATGGGTTCCCCTGGTTTTTTCCCACCTCAGTGAACTCCCGTGGAGGAAGGTAGCACCCAGGTTTCTGGGTCTGGGTTTGTTTGGCTCTCTGGAAGCATTTGCTAGAAGGGCATTAGTAAATTAGGGATGGTAAAGAGATACAAAGCCAAGAGAAATCCTAGCCATAGATAAAAAGTGCAAAGGATGACCTGGGAGTGAGCTACAGGAGGGGGCGTGACCTGAGTAACCACATCTGGTTCTTGAGCGTGTTTGAGGGGGGAGGGCACCCAGGAATCCTGCAACCTGGACATTTCCCCTGTCACCAGGGTGAGGGGAGCATGCCAACATAGGGTGCAGATTCTGGCGGCTTGTCTCCTTGATTCCTGGGGACCCGGGAAAGGGCTCAGGTGTAAGGTGGGAAGCTGGGTGGAGCTGGGAGGGAAGGGGAGGAAGGGAGAAAAAGCTAGTGTTTCCTCAGCCCAGGTCCTCCAGAACCACAGCCTTTAACTTAATGCCTGCCCAGAAGAGAAGACATCAGGGGTGGGGGGGCTGGAGGAGGGGCTGGGGAGCCCAGCCAACACTCATCCTCCTCTTCCCAACCAGGGCTGTGATCAGATGGAAGGACTCTGTGGGAGTGATTCAGGAACACCAGGGCCTGAGGGAGCGTGGGGCAGAGGGGTCTGGATCTCTAAGCTCCTGGAAGGGTGAGGAGGGCGGGAGAACTTGTGCAGGAGCAAAGTGGGGGGGAGATCCTGCTAAGGCTGGAGGAGACACCCAAGAACCCATTCGCTGTCAGCAGCACAGACCCAGAGCTGGACGGCTGGCAGTGTGGGGGGGATTCACAGCCACCAAGCTGTCCATGAGCTCATCCCCGAGTGCCCGGTGAAAGGCCAACACCCAACATCCCAGCTCCGGCCCCACTGCCCTCTGTCTCTCCTTCAACCACCAGCTGCCCCTCAGGCCTCCCTGCCTCATCTCTGATTTCACAGCCAGAGCTACCAGGCCGTGGCGACCCCTGCCCCTCTCCTGGGTCCCCGTAGAGGCTGTGCCAGGCGATCAACTGAGGAGAGCAAGAGCTCCTTTCAGAAACTGTAGTGGTGGTGGTGGTGGTGGTGGTGTGTGTGTGCGTGCGTGCGCGCACGCGCTGGGTGGGAGTGGAGGGGTGGGAAGCTGACAGCTAGCAAACGGGAGGGTGTGTGGGTGAGTCAGCCGTGTTAATGAGAAACACCACACCCCGCTGATTAGGACTAATGAAGAAGATCAGGGAGGATGGGGTTTCAGTCGGTGATATCTTTATAGGGCCGGGGAGCAGGACTGCGCCCCCAGTCACATTTCTTCCTTAGCAAGGGCACGAACAGAGCCACTTTGGCTACTGCAGGAAGAATGGAGGTTAGACACAAGGATGAACCGTACAGGTCAAGGGAGTCCTACCTGGGAAGGGGTGGAACCAGGAGTCTGGGCAGGGACCACACATGGGGGAAGTGGTGTGAGATCCTGCAACACCTGCTCCCATTCCTGCCCTTCCTCTGATTTCTCTATGTTGACTCACTCCAGAGACATTCCTGCCACTCGGAGCTGTACCCCGCAGTGGCCTAAGTGCCTTTTGAAATCTAACTGACATCTGAAGAGGACCTGATGGAGGGAGTGCTGTGGAGAAGGCTCCAGGCTGTGTCCCTCCCATCGCCAGCCTGGAGGGGAGGCTCTGGTTTGAGGCATTGACGGTCTATGCAGATGTTCACGACCCAGGGGGGCCTGGCAGGGCTGAGGGCAGAAGGGAGATGGGGTGGGGGAAGGCCTGGGCATCGCCGAAGGCCCTCTTTGTGGCTGCCCTGTCCTCATGGCAGAGACAGAGGCCCCCTGAGAACCCGCAGTGTCGCCCACCCTCCATGCCAACTCAGCCAAGGGCAAAGGCACCAGGCGCGCCTCGCAGATGTTCCAGTCTGCTGTGTGTGTGCGGGCCTGCAGGGAGGGAGGGCAGAGGCTGGGAGGGGGGACAGGATGGGTGTAGGCAGCACCTCCAACACCTCCTAATTTGCATTACCGCTGACACCCTTCTGGACCAAGAAAATGGAGACCGAAATAACAAAGGGGGAGGTGATTCCCTGAGGGGGCCTTTGAGGTTCTCTTTCCTTGCCTCCAAGCTCCCGGTGCTGAGGGCAAGAGGGCAGCCCCACAGCCAGCCCCTGGTTAGGGAAATGCACCTACTGCTGCTCCAGACACCCCATCCCGGCCTCCCACTTCCCTTGGCCCCAGACCCCCCAGCCCTGCCCCTTTCCTTCCTGGGAGCCTATTCCACCCACCCTTCCTTCCTCTGGGAACCCTCTCCTTGGAGCCCCTCTCACACCTTCGCTGACCCCAGCTCTGCCCAGCTGGGAAGTTGTTCTCTCCAGACCCCCCTGCCTCCCCCTTCAGACTAGGCATTTCCCAGGGCAGGGCCCAAACAGCCCCTGCCAACCTGGGAGCTGCTCAAGAGAACATTCTGCATGAGAAATAATCCAAACAATAGCAGGGGAGCTTGTGAGTAGATTCTAGAAATGGTGTGAGGTGGACCAGGGTCCAGTGTGAGACCCCGGCCCTAGGGCTACGGGGTGGGAGGGAGAGGGGGCTCCCAGCTCCACTGGAAGAGGACTCTGTCCATCGGAGGTATTGCTAGATGTCAGGTCTCTGCCCTGTAAGGTCCTTGGAGAAAAGGACCAGGACTGTTCCATTCTGATGTATGTTTCCTCTGCCCCAGGGACTACCGCACCGACCCCCACCAACACATTTGGTGCTCGATTTATAAGCACTGAATTTACTTCTGTCCCAAAGAGGGCAGGGAATGATGTGGCAGCCAAGGCTCGGAGGCGGGAGGCGGCGAGTGTGATGGGCTGAGGAGAGGGAGATGGGACCCTCTGCCAGAGGGTCCTGGGACCCGGACAAGCCAACGGTGAGGGTGGAGGCAGAGCAGAAGGACCTGGCAGGGAAACCAGGTCGTGAGAGACAGCCGAGAGAGCTGTGAACACGCTGTGGGGAGGAGCGAAGGATGAGCTGAGAACTTCCCCGACTCCCCTCCAGAGATGCTATTTTGGAGGGAGAGAATATATGCAGTGCAGGGGGCAGGGTGGGGGGAGTATGGCAGCTTCCACAGGGTCAGCGGGACCCCCCCCTCTGCCTCCACTCTCCCCGGTCAGCCATCTTCACTGGCCCTGAGACCCAC
>NW_020171981.1:3444084-3449007 GCF_003031525.2 Neophocaena asiaeorientalis asiaeorientalis
TCCCTCTTCTTTGGGAAAATCTTGCTCTCTTGAGCGCAGGAGGAGAAAGAGCTTGGAGATTTGCAACTGGCTTCTTGGCACCCGCCTGAGGGTCCCCTGGGTCCTCAGACCTAGGGAGAAGCTTCTATTTCCATGACTGCCTTGGAGTGAAAATGTGGAGGGTACCATGGGGCACAGGGTGAGACAGGCACCGAGTACGGCTCGGGGGGCCTGAGCACTTCTTGTCCCCAGCTCCATACTTAGGCACTCAGCATGGATCCCCCTCTGGCATCAAACAGGGAGGGAATTTGGTGTTAAAAGAGACCAGGGCAGAGGCTGCTTCCAGGGCCAGCTGGGTTCACCCACAGGAGGTCCAGCCCCTCCGGGTGGAAGCCCATCTTGCCCCTTTGGGCCAAGGAGGCTGGACAGAGGTCAGTGTGAAGTAGAGCCTTGCTTGGCATGAAGGGAAATTCCTGTGCCCCAGCTCAACCCTTCTGAGGGGCCCTGACTCATTTTGGGATGAAGGCTCCAATGCCCTGCGGGTTTCTGTGGTAGCTGGGGCAGGGGGCGGGCAGAGTGTGCAGAGAGCACTGGGGACGAGGGGAGACTTTTGTTTTCGTTTTTGGAGCTTGGCTGTTTACTGCCTGAGAGCTCAGCTTCATCTGAAGGAGCAAAGGTTGGCTGAGATGGGAAGAAGGTGCTGGGCACGGCTGCAGTAGAAGGAATGTTAGGTTAGACTTTAGGCAGAACTTCCTGTGAAGACGCTGGGACACATTTCCCAGATGAACCAAGGGATCTGGTTCCCTGCATATTTTCCACAGTGAATCCCTCCCTCTCTCTAAGGCTGGCGTTTGGGCTGCCATTGAGGCAGTGCAGGCCAGAGGCAGACAGATGGGCAGAATGACCCAGTGCAGGCAACGGGGCTCGGAAGGGTCCAGGGAGGAAGATTGAGAGTGGGTGCCGGTGTCAGAAGACATATGTCCCCACCCCAGACATGGGTGAGGGATCTGAGTTAGAAGACCACAGGTGAGAAAGCCTGTCCCATCTCATTCCCTCTCCCACTGTCCTACCATCATACTTTTCTTCTTCTGGACCTTATAGACCAGGGAGGGAAGGAGAGGAGGGGAAAGCAGCCACAATGAATGGGCTCCTTCTCCTGTGCCTGGAGCAAGAGGCCTGCAGGACTTCTTGGCGGGGGGAAATGGGGGTACTGGAGCCAAATTCCCTGTGGTAGAGAAGCTGGGGGGGTGATCAGCAGAGGGGCAGGGGGAATGCAGGAGCCCGTGTTATTCCATCGAGGGCCCCCTGCTCCAGAGGGATGCCCAGTCCAGGCTTTCAGCCCACGGTGAGTAAGGGGATGGGGCCAATTGAATGATGATCACATCCCTCCCCCTTCCTGGGGCCCGTGGCCTTGTGGGTGTTGCAGGAGCTGAACTCTCCCATTCCCCAGCCCCCAACAGCAAAAGCAATCTGTGGATGGGAGGTGGGGGAGGATCAGGGGATGGTGTGAAGGAGATAGGTCACCCAGAGAGGCATGGGTGAGGGGCAGGAAAGAGGACAGTGCCCCCTGGTGCTGGCCTTTATGGTGGGCCCAGCACACACAGGAACTTACCTGGGGGATCAGAGGGCCCCTTGCCTGCTCTGGCATCCCACTCCCTCCTGGACTGACAGGTGGTTAAGCCTGAGGACAGAGGAGGGACTGAACAGGACTTGGCACGGGGGTCTCCGAGCTCAGGGATTTGTGTGTCTCGGGTCTCAGGCGTGGCCCTAGTCCCCCAGAGTGAGCACATGTGGGTCTTTTCCCCACGGTGGTCCTCCAGACTCATCCTGTCACACATAGCCCCAGATGTACAAAGCACACACACATCCTTCCAAAGTCCCGGTTGTGTGTATACACACACACACACACACACACACACACACACACACACACCCTTCCTCGCTTACCAGGCTCCCAGTGACACCCACCTGCAGAGACACACTCCTCCCAATACGCATGGCCCACACGCACAGTCTCAAACAACCAGGAGCAGAGTGCCACACAGTATGTCCCAGGTGCCACAGGGACATGGGCACGCATTGCCATTCATTCGCACATGACCCCACGTAGGCCCCAGGAACAGTGCACACCAACACATGCGTGAAGTCCCACGTGCATATGCTCCTGGCTTTGAAGTTGACCCCATTATCCAGTGGTGTGCTGGTAAATGTTCAACAACGGGCTCTCCAATTTGAGCTGCCACTAGGATAGCACTGAGCATTGGGAAGAGACAGACATAATCAGCTCTTGCGAGCTGGTGTAAGCCAGCTCTAGCCCACCACTCCACTATCCTTTGTAGAAATCACATGATAAACCTTAACCGCAGATGGGCAGCCTCCAGGAGGGCTGCCCCTGGGCAGCAGTGACTCATTAAGGCAGCTTTTTCCCCATGCGGGTGCCTCCCCTTCCCTAGCCTCTCCACCCCACACACCCCGCTCCTGTCCAGACCCCACTTCCTGTCCCAGGTGTGGAGGGTGACAGACCCGAAGCTACTTCAGGCAGGCTTCCAGGAGAAAGAGGACCAGGAGATGCCGCATGTTCTCAGAAATATGCAAAACCTCTCTGTGCCCAGCTGCTGATGCTCTGTATCTGCCCCCTTGTGCCCGGCCCACCCCTCGTTTCCTGATTCTTCTCCCTGGTCATTAGGACCAGAAGTCTGGTCAACATTAAAAGCTGAGAAGGGGGGAAATTTGCACCTTGTAGGGCAGTGAGGGGAGGAGCTCAGAGCCTGTTCTGAGAGTGAGGACCTCTCGTCCCACCCAAGCTCTGAGAACATTGCATCACTTCTCAGAGATTCTGCTCCTCAATTAGAAAAAAAAGGGAAGGGACTGGACTGGGTTGTTTTAATTTCCCTCTCGGCGCTGACCTTTTGGCATTCTATATTTCTGAGATTCTTCTAAAATCTACTCCCTTATTGCTAATCCGGATCCCTTCTCAGCTCATGAGGGAAGTGAACAGATGTGGTTTGGGGACTGGGGGCAGTGAGTGCCATAGCCAAAGGAGCTGGAGGCTAGGCCTGGGCGTCTGGATCTGGGGCCTGACAGCCCGTTTTCATTTGGAGGATCTTCCAGCAGCCTCTGTTCTCTTCGCTGTGGCTCCTGAATTATTCCTGCCACACACACATATTAGAGGAACAGGGGAGGGGAGGGAGAGAGAGGAGAGAGGGAGGGAAGAAGGAAGAGAAAAAGGAAGGAAGGGAGGAAAAAAGAAAGAAAGGAAGAAAAAGAAAGGAGAGAGAACAAAAGGAAGGAAAAGGAAAGGGAATGAAAGAAAGGAAAGAAAAAATGAAACAAAAAGGAAGGAAAAGAAAAGTGTTCACCCTGGATCCAGGAAGCAGCCAACCTAACCAGTCAAGTTGCTGGGGGGACATGGAGAGGATGGGGGAGAGCGGTGTTCCTGGTTGTTACAAACTCTTCCCTGTGAATCTGTGAGGTGCAGGCAGTTCCGGGCCTTCCTGAGCTTGGGCTGAGTTGTGCCAGGGCAGAGTTGAGTGCCCTGGTTGAGTGCCCCATCAGTGCCCCGGGCGGGGGCTGGGGTCCAGGAGGCAGCCCACTCCTCTGCCCACAGCCTCCTGCTGCTGCATTGCTGCTCCTTCTGAAAACAACTGAAACCACAAAATTGGCTTGTGGTTGGGTGAATATCAGTCACTGCTATTCAGCTTGGCTTCCTAGGATGACTAAGGGGGTTGGAAGCCCCTCCTATTAGCCCCCCAAATTTTCAGAGGAATCAGAGGCAGACATGGAAAAGTGGTTTCTTTTGGAGGCTTTTGCTGGAATCTGAGCTCCCAGATGGCAAGGCTGCAGGCACTGTATTGCAGCATGTCTGTGGGCCCAAGGGTTTGGGAGGTCACCAAGGCGGAGGGTAACATTATTCCTGGGCTACCTCACCCAACAGCTTGGAGAGGGAGGGGGAAAGGATGAGGACACTTAGGTCTCCAACAAGTCTCCTTTCAATCTGCCTCTTCCAATTCCAGTCCTCAAGGGAGCCAGGAGCCGAGCTGCTGCTGAGGGCGTGACTGGGCATGGTGGGTCCCACGGGCAGGGCCCGGGTACCAGCTTGGCAGCCCAGCTGGTGCCTGGGCCTGGGGTCAGTGTCCTCAGCTGGCACCTCCCTCCCAGATGGCTGCGTGACCTGGAGACAGTCCCCTCCCCTCTCTGGGCCAAATTGTGCTGGTGGTCTTTCAGGCAGGGTGCTGCAAATGGGAGAAGCCAGGCTGCACTGTGAACGCCCAGCCCCCCGGTCAGTGTCACCTAGAGTTTGATAGTCTGGGGTTTGACAGGGCCTAACTCTCCATCCTTCCCAGAGTCAGGAGGAGACAATCCAGGTGATCCTGAGTTTGGGATGGAGGTGGCGTGGGTGAAAGAGACACTTGCTTTCTTTCTTCTGGATATTGAAACACTCTTGGCCCCTTTTCCTATCTCCTCCTTCCTGTGCATCAGTGGTAGCCAGCGCCCAGGCAGAAGGCTGCATCCCCTCCTCTCAATGTTATGTTATGTAAAGTGGAGTAAAGGCATCCTTTAGAAAGTTTTGCTATTTTTATTGATCTGTAACATCTCAAAGGAAGAAGTGCGCTTGCCATACAAATACACGTCAAGACCAATCCCCTTCCCCCTTGCCACCCCCAAGCCCCACCATAGAAAATGTGGGAAGTACCGGCTGAGCCTGATCCTCTGGACCCGTCTGGGCTTTGAAAACGAGCTCGGTCTGGGAGGCAGGAGGGTGGGGTCTCCCCAGCTCGGTTTTCCCTTTTAAGTGACTCTATCACTAAGCCTCGATTTCCCCTTCTTGATCTGAAAGACTTGCATTCTCTCAGCGCTGACCGCTTGTGCATCTGTAACGCTGGTGAAGAAAGGGGAAAGGCAACCCTTCCCTTGACCCCTGCTGCCCGCGCCCCCCGCACCCCC
>NW_020171981.1:3449037-3456250 GCF_003031525.2 Neophocaena asiaeorientalis asiaeorientalis
TCCCTACCCAGTTCTGCCCTTCGATCTCTTTCTGACTCTGATCTCTTTCTGTCCATCGTCTCAGTTTCTCTCTCCAGCTTTCGTTCTCTGTCTCTCCATCTCTCTTCCTGTTTCACTCCCTCGTTCTCCCCGCCCCGCCCCCAGGCTGCGGGTGGGCGCACGTGAGTTCTAGACTGCCGACTCAGGCTTTTCTAACTGCCCCCTCCCCGGGATTCAATTTTGCCTGCTCTCATCCAGGGTCCGGGAGCGGGGTTCATGGGGTTCACATCTCTTTGAGCCTTTGACCAGGTGGGAAGGTTGAGGGTCTACCTGGCCTATCTGTGACCTGCCCCGACCAGCTGAGGGTTGAGAGTCCCCTGGTTGGAGGAAGAAGGGTCATTTTTCTGTGAAGGGATGGGCCTACCTCCTCACTGATCCCTGAATTCCCCAAACTTTGGGGAGGCCCAAGGTGGGGCTTCTCACTTAAGGAGAGGGAGGGACTCTGTTTAATACCGCAGGCTGCAAGCAGTAGGGCACACACGGAGCATTCCAGGAGGGATGGAGAGCACATGTGCACAAGGAACATATGAATAACATATGTGGGGAGAAAACCTGGGACACTCATAGACACACCAAAGGCATGACATCTCCCCTCCTCCACCCCACTTTCACCTTTGGGGGTTAGGGGACTCACCCCTAATACCAACCGTACGTGTGTGTTAAGCACACACACACACACACACACACACACACACACACACTACGCTCCTGCACTCGCGCACACATGAGCTAGAAGAGCAGGACTGGGGAGCTGGGCTGAATGAGGGGAGGGGAGGGGCAGGAAGGCAGGGTAGCCCCACCCCCATCCCATGCCCCATGCCCACTATCCGCCTCCCGGTAATTGGCCGGGTCTCTGCCCCCTTGACTTTTCCCAGCTTCGAGGAAATACCTCCCTTTAGGGGAAAGCGAGATCGTGAGGGGAAGCAGGGGAAGCACTGACTCGGGCAGAGGCATGAGCCTGATTTTCCAGTCTGAGGTGGGGCGGAGCAAGGTGGCACTGGGGACGCCCGGGCGATGGGGCCTGACTCAGAGCCAGAACCACAGAGCTCGTCTGCTGTATTGTCGTCGGGGAACAAGAAGCCACCAGGTTTATAAGAAACTGCGCTTCATCTCTGACCCCTTCCACCCTTCTGCAGGGGATCACAGTTAGGCTCGAGGAAGAACTTACAGTCCAGGCAAGGAAAGGACTGTGTCTCAGATGATCTTTTTGGAAGTCTTCCCTGGGTTTGTTAAGGAAGGATGGTATGTTTCAGGGAGTTTAAGTCTTGAGGAGAGTCTCGGGCCAGAGGATGGGGCCCTTGATTTCCCCACATAAGCTGTCAGAGAAAGCCCCTTCCTACCTCCCAGACAAGAACAGGAGCTCTTAAGCCCCACTTGCTGTCCCAGAGCTACTGAGGCTGCAGCAGGGGCATACAGGGGTCCCCAGAATCACAGGCAGTTGGGTTGGCATGGAGAGGGGTGGGGCAGCTGGCCCTGGCTCTGCTGGTCCCTTCTTGGCCACTGGCTCACAGGTCCCAAGGTGAGAAGCAAGATGGGGAGCGAGTGCAGGTTCTGTTTAGCAGAAGGGCAGAGCTGAAGGTGTGATGGACCTCGGAGTGCGCAGAGAGAGGGAGGCAGCACTGCCTGGCAGGGAGCATGCCCAGTGACGTCCTCCTCCTATTTCTAAGAGCTGCCGAGGCCCCCTCCCCACTCACACAGAAACACCAAACCGCTTGGATGTGTGGCAGTGGGCCCAGTTTTCAGGGGTGGGGAGTTCAAAAAAGTGAGGAATGCCTCTGCTCCCACCCCTACACCTGGAAACAGGACTCCTGCACTCCTGGGTTCTTCTGTCTGGACCTGTTTTCCTCCACTGCCGCCATGCCCAGTGCAGCCTGGGCTGTACGTCTGAGCCAGTCCCTGCCCCTTTTAGTTCCTCAGTCCTGCTTCCCACCCCCCCACCCCAGCGTTTTGCCCCGTAAATGGGATGGGTTTTGCTGAGTAATGGAGCTCAATTCTGCAGGGTCGTCAGACAGAAAAGAACACTAGGAATGACTTCTCAAAGTACAGGGGACACACACCAGGGGTGACCTGGGGAGGCCTTAAGGTCTTGCCTTTCTCCAGAGGGAGGGGAAGGGCTCTGAGCCGGAACTGGGGTGGGTAGGATACTTAGTGAGCAGACAGGGATAGGGGATAAAAATAACTGAGAGCCTGGGGAAATAAAGCCACCCTCTGAGCTTTATTTATTCAGTTTCCTCATCTGTAAAATGAAGAACGGATAGTATCCTCTTTACAGGTAGGGTCATGGGGAGGGCACAGTGCAAGCATAAGGGTTCAGTACAGGGTCACCAGCTTGACAAGGTACTTAACTTCTCTATGCCTCAGTTTCCTTCTCTGCAAAATGGGTACAGTGGTCCCCCCCCCCACTGACCTGCGGCCTTGTGGAGCCTAATGCAATCAAGGGTATGAATTGCCTGGGTGTGTTCTCTTTTCTCATCCTCTGTGCCCTTAAGCAGCAGTAAGATCACCAGGAAGAACTCAGGTTTTTCCAATTTCCAAACTCACTGGGAGTCAAGGGATGAGACAAAGTACAAACTGGACCCAGCAATACATCCAGGGTAGTGGGAGCCTGAGAACCCTGATACACAGCCCACTCCTGGGGCCCTGAGCCTTGGGTGGTGATTCCAGGTCAGTGTGCCTGTGTGTGCGTCTGTGAAATACGAAGACCCTGGGCCCAGTATCTCAATCCCCAGCCACTGGTCCAGTTGCTAAGAACTTGCCTAACCATAGCCATCCCTCCCCAACCCACAGAACATGTCAGGTTCTGATGCCAGTGATTGGAAAGAAACGGAGGCAGGCATGAGGTGGGGAGGCTATGGGCAGCCACACCAGCTTCACGACCCCTGTGGCTGGAGATGAGGGTCCAGGGGCTGCCAGCTGCCCGTGGCTCTGGTGGGTGGATGAGGTGGGAGGTGGCTCTAAACTGCTCAAACGGAGGGAACACTACCAGGTGTCTCAGAGTTCTGTACAATCCGGACGCGATCACTTAGCCTCCACCTATGAAGTGCCAGGAGATGAACCTGCCCCAGGCTCCTGGGTCTCCTACGTCACTCCGCCTTGCTCTCTGCCTTATGCCATTCCCAGGCCACTGTTACATTTCATGGAGTTGAGAGGGAGGAAAAGGAGGGAAGGAGGGAAAAGGAAGCCCTGAGTACAATCTGGAGGGCCAAAGTGGATCCCAAGCAGGATGCAGAGCTGGCAAGATGACAAAGAGGATACAGTGGTGGGTGAATTTGTTCAGACGGGCAAGAAATGTAGGATAAGTCGGCAAGCTGCCTTTGCACCAGGGGGACCTGAGGTAGAAGGTAAGAAGGGTTTCCAAAGCGGGCAGTAGTCTTGGTGTTTCTGGAACAGGATTTGTATGTATATTGTGGGTGGGGTAGGGCTGGACAGAGGACGAGCTGCATCTTCCTGCCCTTGAGGAGGAGATGGCACAACAGGAAGGCCAGAAGGGGGACTGCAGGTAGAATTCCAAAGTGCCCCATGAGATAGGGATGAGGGAGACAGAGGGCCAGCTTCTGGGCCTGCAGCCTCGCTGTCCCCGCTCCTAGCACAGCTCCCCCACCCCATCTTGGCCCACAGCCCTGGGGAAGCTACATGGCGTTCTCACCATGGACCCCATGCCGGCTGCGGCTTCTTCCCTCTGACCTACTTTTTAATCATCTGATGGGATCCCCACCCCCCCCACCAAACCTAAGCCCTGGCCCCCTGGGCCCGTCAGCTTCACCGCGTGTCAAAACTGCCCCTGTCACTTTGCGTTGGTTTCTCAGTCCAGCCGGCCCCTCCCCCAGGGCCTGAGAGCGATGGCTAATTCCCCAGCTGCTGAGCCTACACCCCCAGCCCCAATGGAGGTGCCCCAGGACCGCTGGGAGGAGAATCTGGGGCCTCCTCACCCTCCTGCTGTGTGGCAGGAAGTCCTTCCTGCTATCTAACCCCCATTCTTCCCTCTAAGCCGGCTGGGAGCTGAATCACAGACACAGAGGATGTTGGTACTGGAAGGGACCTTGGGATACCTCTCAAGGGACAGAAAAGGGCAACCAGTCTCCTGCCCTGGGTTTAGGGAAGTCTGCTGCCCCCTTGGCTCTCTCACAGAATTCAAGAGGATGGTCTCTACTGACTGTTTCATTTTACAGAGCGGAAAACTAAGGCACAGTGAGGGAAAGCACCTAGCCCAAGGTCATGGGGGGCTAGTGGCGGAGCCAGGGTCAGAACCCAGAGCTCCCCTTCTGTATTTCCATTTGCTTCTGGGTCCTCCCCATTTGATGTCTGTTTCAGTTTCTGTGCAACTCTACCCTTGACCCTGACCAGAAGTGTTCCCTGCCATGTCCCTCTCTCCCTTGCCCACTGGCCTGGAAGAACTTCATCCTGGTTTTCTGGGGCTATCCAGCTTGCTTCAGGCAACGTTTAGGAATGGGATTTGTCCCTTCATCTCCTCCCCCCCACTACCGCCTGTGTCCCCTTTGTCCCTTCCTCTTTGGTCCATCCCTGGTCCACTCCATAAGTTTGCCCCATCTAGTCCCCAGCCCACAGTGTTAACCAGATGCACAAGCCAAAGGGCCTCAGGCCAGAGACAGGCCCAGAACAGACTCACAGATGGGGGCCCAGTCCCAGACAGACAGGCAGACAGACAGATATGCAGCAGGCACACTGAGACCTAGAGAGAGCTCAAGGCACCGACAGAGACATGGAGACGTCTGCAGACTCAGCCCCAGAGAAAAGCAGATGGACAGACACAGAGAGGTTGACATGGAACCTACACTCGGGACAAGCACACTAAGATTTTACAGATCCCAGAGATAGAGGTGGGTGTAAAGAATACTCACAGCCAGGCAGGCACAAACACCGGGGACCCTGAGAGACACAGAATCAGACAAACACAACAGAGAAACACAGAGACTCAGAGCCCTAAGAGACCGGTAGAGTCACGGGGCAAACAGAGATACATACAGCTCACAGGAAGCCAGGCGAGGGCCTTGGAGAGCGAGGGGACCAGGCAGGGGCTGTTTGGCTGCCCTGTGGCCAGAGGCCCCGGGGAATGGCCTTCCATGGTGGCCTGGCCTGGCGGAGCCTGACTGTGCCAGGGGGTTGTGCAGTCTCCAAGAGCACAGGATGGGGAGAAGAGAGGAGCCTGCCTGTGGAGGGGTCAACCCTTGGCCTGCATCCCACTACTCAGCTCTTCTTTTCCTCCCTGCCCCCCACCCCAGCTCCCTTTACCCAAAGCCCTGGGTATTCCCCATGTGGTTAGAGAAAGAGAGAAAAGCTGATCTGAGATAGGATGCCCATGGAGGGAGGACTGAAATGCAGGAGCCAGGCATGGCCTGGAGCCAAAAGGCTGCCCAGCCTTGAAGGGTGTAGGGGGTGGGGAAGGGGAACCAGCCTGGGGGTGAGAACCCGGAGCCCTTGACCTTGGGATGAGGCCACACTGACCACCTGGTGCTGGGTGCTGGGGACTCGGAACTCCTCCAGCTGTCATAGGGGGAGGGGCTTCTACAGGTGCTTGTCACTCCCCTTCCGCCCTCTCTGGCTGTTAAGCTGGTGGTTCCGGCCTCACTCTCTGAAGGACTGGCAGTCTGGGCCCAGAACCGGAGGGGGTTCAGGGCGGGTGTGGGTGAGCAGAGCAGATGCCCAAGGAGCTCAGGGAGGCTGCATGTGGGACAAGAGAAGGGTTGTGGCTGCAAGAACTGGATCACAGGGATTTGTCTAGCATCGCTCTGTGGGCCGTGTGTGTGCGCGCGCGCGCATGTGTGTGGGCTCTTGTGTACACGTGGGTGTCATTCGTTGTAGGTGCACAGGCTGCTGTGTTTCAAGTCTGCATCTGAAGGACAAGTGCCCTGAGGGGAGAACTCTGACCCCGAGGTCACCTTGCTAGGAGTTCTTTGAGCGCAGAGGCTGAGCCTAATTTATCTCTGTGATCCCAGAGTCCCCAGGGTCTGGCCTATCCCAGTCCCCAGGAATGGTGTATGGGCGTCAGGAGGGGAAGGCTGTCCTTTCTGAGATGGGGTCTTACAAACAGAGAGGTTCTCTTTGGGCCCAAGGCCCTTAGTGGAGTCTGGAGTCTGGATTTGAAGGACCCTTTGTGGGGAACATGGATGCCAGAGGGAGGAAGGGGAAGCCATAGGCAGCTTGGAGGAGGGGAAGAGGAGGCACTTCAGCATAGCCTGTGCCTCTGCTCTGTTCCTGCCTTGGGGCAGACCCCCTCCGCCTTTACACTACCTTACACCTCACTTGAGACCTGGCTTGTCCTGGCAGAATGTCTGTTAGCACCATTTACTGTCAAGGAAACCAGAGCTGTGAAGATACTTGAACAGGCCACACAGACAGTTGGAATTGGGGTTCCAAGCCTGTTACCCCATTTCCCTCTGCCCCAGCCTCCAGTCCCCACAGGTGTCTCCACCTCTCCCTGGCCCATCTCCCTCTTTTCTTATTTCTTGCATCCCCCTTTTCCTGGCCTGAGATTTTCTCACTGAGCCACACTCTGGGTTTCTGACTTTGTGGTGCCTGTCCCTCTCCATCTCTGAATCATTCAGAAACTCAGCCCAGGCCCCTCACACTGTGCTCTCTCTTTCCTGTCCTGCTTCATCCCCAACACGCCACCCCCGCTTCACTCATCTACCCTCTCACAGCCTCTCAGGCTGTGCCCAGCAGGGTGAAGGGCAGAAATCCTTGGCCCTGGTGTCTTTATGTGCTGGGTCTCCACCAATAGCCACCCCTCCCCAACTCCTCCACGGGCCACTCAGTCCTCCCTGCATCTTACAGTATAAGCCCATTCAAGAGCCTTCCAGTACCATACTGTCTTGATTACTGTAGCTTTGTAGTACAGTCTGAAGTCAGGGAGACTGATTCCTCCAACTCCGTTTTTCTTTCTCAAGATTGAAATAAGTAGCTAATGGGAAGCAGCTGCATAGCACGGGGAGATCAGCTCGTTGCTTTATGACCACCTAGAGGGGTGGGATAGGGAGGGCGGGAGGGAATGGATATGGGGATATATGTATACATATAGCTGATTCACTTTGTTATACATCAGAAACTAACACAACATTGTAAAGCAATTATACTCCAATAAATATGTTTTAAAAAAAGAGCCTTCCGGGGCTTCCCTGGTGGCACAGTGGTTGAGAGTCCGCCTGCCGATGCAGGG
>NW_020171981.1:3456474-3460299 GCF_003031525.2 Neophocaena asiaeorientalis asiaeorientalis
AGCCTTCCGGGTCCCAAGAGGGTGCAGCACCCACACATTTTAAGGAGAGGACCCAGGTGACTGTTAGATTCTGGGGTGAGGAATTGACTGATCCTGGAGCTTCAATAAGAAAATCTTCTCAATGCCTGTAGCGGCCGTCCTCAGCCATTACACAGTCTTCCAGGCGCCGAGGAGCACACAGCAAGCAGGGTCAGGGCACAGGCTCCCAGGCTGGGACATAACTTGGAGGTGGAATAGCAAAGTGGGAGGGGGCCTGAGAGTGGGATACATGGACTCTGTGGGGCCCAGAATCACCTGGAGTCCTTCAACATACAGATTCTGGGGGAACCCGCCATAGGCCTGGGAATCAGAATCTCTAGAGGCCCATCCCAGGAATCCACATTGTAACAGCTTCCTGGCACCATCTGCGACCCACAGGTGTGGCAGGTGCTGTGTGGCATCAGGTGAGCCAAGCTCAATTTGAGTCTTGCTAAGAAATGGCTTGAAAAGAAGCCTTGAATACAGGCAGAGGACAACAGTGTGAAGAAAATCGCTGTCCAGGCTGGTGGAGGGGGGCAATTTTCTTTTCTGTTTTCCAAACCTTTTCTGATGTGATCATATGACTTTTCATTTATTACGATTGTTCTCCCTCAAAATGGGAAGGCAAACACTGTTGTGGGATCAGTGTTGTGGGATCCCACTGTTGTGGGATCAGACTCCTGGATCAGGAGTCAAGAGACCGGGATTGCAGCCCTGGTTCTGCTACGAATGGGATGTGAGAGTTTGGTAAGTCGTTCGTCTTCCCATATTTACCATCCAGCCTGTCTCGTAATATTTGATGTCTGCTGGAGACGGTGTCTCTCCCACCCTGGACACACAGCCTGCGTATTTTTGCTTCTGCCTCGCCAGGGCCAGCCTTCTCGATGCTCAGTGGGTCGATCCATGAGGTAGGGGGGAAGGGCAGCGATGGGAAGTGAGGGGATCCCAGGGGGCCTCGTCACAGTCTTCTCCACCTTCCCCACCTCTCCAGCCCTGGGACCTGGGCAGAGGGTGAGGTGGCGACAGGAGGAGGAGGTGTCACTGCCAGAGTTCTTCTTCTCACCCAAGCTGGCAGAGGGGCAGGGCTGGCACTGGTGACACCAGGGCCACTCAGCCTCCGCTTTTCACAAGTACTTTCTTTTTTGGGTGGAAGGAATTGGAGGGAGGGGGTGAGGAATCTGGGGTTGATGAGCCAGGCTGTAAGACCCTCTAACAGCCCATCAAGTTACGAAAGACTGCCCCCAGCCACCCTCTTCCCCCAGGGACAAGTCCCCAGGTCCACCTGATTCCGAGATTCGTAATCCCTCCTGCTCCAAAAGCTGGGTAGGAGCTCAGGTCCTTCTGATCAGAGGTAGGGAGATGGATCCCTTGACCTAAGGATTAGCATGGAGAAGAGGAGTGGAGAGAGAGAGAGAGGAACAAGGCTCCACTCGGCCCTCCAGAGCCAAGCACTTAGCGAAAATGTCTCCCAAAAGAGATGTCAGCATTCAACAGTCTCATGTCTCCTGGGGAAATCAGTCATTCAGGGAAGACTTACTAAAATCTTTCATGTTTCCCCAAAAGTAGCCAAGGGTCCCAAGGTTACCCTCTCTTTCAAGCAATGCTGCCTGCCCGGTTGCAAGAGCAGGTAGAAACTTCCCCCTTCCGTAAGAATGGGGAATGGCAGGTAAAGGACCAGGAGGAGGCCAGTCCCCGGTTCTGGTGCTTTTGTGTGCTGGCCTCCATGCTCAGGGGATGCACTGATTCTCTCTCCTCCCTCCCTGGGTCATGCCTGCCTCCTGGGGTGCCCAGCTTTGCCTTCACCTGCCAACCTGCCTCTCGGTTCAGCTCTAGGTGGGAGCAGAGGGTCCCCATGGGCCCCTAAGGGTGAAGCCCTGTTGGGCTGGGGCAAGGATGCAGAGATGGGGCCAGCCCCCAGGGGAGAATTGAGGAGGGCTGGGGTAAAAGGGGGGAGAGAAGAGGTTAACTTTTAACATGGTGAAAATGTTAAAGTATTTCTCAAAACACTCTTACAAATGTAAAGATTTATCTATATATTGACATGCAAAAAATTCCACGACACCTTGTTGAGTGAAAAAAAATATTACAAAGCAGCACGTGTGGTGTTTATACAAAATTATATATATATATATATATATATACACGCACACATATATATATGGTGTGTGTGTGTGCAAAAGACAGAGGGGGGTGTGCAAGGTGTGATGTCTGGAAGGGTGTTCACCGAAATCTTAATCCTGTTTGCCTCTGGGGGGTAGAATTTGGCATGATTTATACAGTCTTATTTTTACTTTTTTCTACTGCTGAAATTTTCTACATGAGTATGTTTTATCTTTATACACAGGAAAACTCCCAATGACGATATTTTCAACCTGGGGGAAAAAGGATTGTTTTCATGATCAAAGGAATATAACTACATTAGTCAGCAGAAAAGGAAAATAGAGGAAGAAAAGCTCCCGTAGTCCTATCACCACGGCGGCCCTTCAGAACATGTGGTGGTTTTCCTTCCTGTCAGCCGGCTCTGAATCTGTTCAAATCTGAATCTGTTCAATCTGGCTTTTCCATCCAGGTATAACAATAGACTGGGAAGTGCTGCCCAGGTGTGCCCTCTCAGGTAAGGCTCATAGCCCCTCTGAAAAGTACATCAGTTTGTTTTCTCTAGCCTAGGGGACTTCAGGCACTTGAGGCTGACTTTCAGGCAAGGGAAGTGACTTGCCCAGGTCACATATACCTGAGTGAGGGGAAGAGCCAGTCCTGGGACTCTGAGCACTGGCAGCCCAGTGCTACTTCCAGTGCGCATGGCTGCCAGGCCCCGGTGGTGGAGCTTATGTGGGCCTGGACCAGCCCAGGACCCTGCAAACCCTCAGCTGTTGCCATGCAATTCGTTTGAAGGAACTCTTCTTGCTGCCCACCAGGTCCCAGGTCTGCCCTGGGGCTGAAGGAACAAGATGCATCGGACATAGTCCACTTGGGTCTCTGGCAAAGAGAAAGAATGCAAACACTTCACACAAGGCCACTCAGCACGGAGCCTGGGCACAGAGTGAGCATCAGTGAACATCCGTCACGTGCCCACAGGCGAAGCGGCTCGGAGCCTGCGAGTAAGCCCATCTGGGCCATCACCGAAGGCTTCCCGTAGGAGGGGGCCTTTGAGCTGAGCCTTCAAGAATGGGTGGAATTTCCAGAGGGTCCAGAGAAGAGAAACAGTCTGCATTTCAGGTGGAGGGGTTGACGCTCTCAGAAGGCAAAGTATGCGAACTACAAAGCGCGCGGGGACTCGCTGGTCTACACGGTTGGGGGCCCTGCAGTCCTCACCAACCGCGTAGAATTTGCCGAGTATTAGCCACGAGGGGCGGGGTGAGGCGGGGCGGGGCCGAGGTGTGGGGGTGGGAGGCCCCAGAGAGCTTCATAAAGCCACAGCAAAGGCGCCGCGACGCTAGTGACAGCGACCACCAGGCCACCGGCTTCCCCGGGGCGGGCGAGCCCTTCCCGCCGACGCCGGGCGCCGAGGGCTACCAGCCGGGGGATGCCTACACCGCCCCGGACCCGCGCGCCACACTCTACCCGGGGCCGCGCGAGGACTGTGCGCTGCCGGCGGGGCTGGAGGGATCAGGGAAGCTGAGAGTCGCGCTCAACAACCACCTGTTGTGGTCCAAGTTTAATCAGCACCAGACAGAGATGATCATCACCAAGCAGGGGCGGTAAGTGAGGCGCGCGCCGGGAGCGCCGAGCTGTGGGAGCCTCCTCGGTCCCGCCGGCCCGGACAGGGACGCGCTTTTCTTTTTTTTTTTTTTTTTTTTTTTTTTGATG
>NW_020171981.1:3460706-3533758 GCF_003031525.2 Neophocaena asiaeorientalis asiaeorientalis
AGACTGTGCTAGTGTCTCTGTGTCCCTCACAGTTTTGGCTCAGGCTTTGGGAGGAAAGAGGAGTTGAGTTTCGGACAGGAAAGTTCTGGGGGTTGTTTACTCTCAGGACCAACAGGCACAACTCAAAAGGGAGATGGAGGAGAGGGGCGCAGTGAGCCGTCGTCCTGGTTTAGGGGGAGGGTGCCTATGGTTTTACCCAGTATTGGGGTGCAGTCCCTACCTGGTGGGAGGCGCGGAGGGCGCAGGGGGAGTGTGTGCTGTGGGTCTGACAGAGCAGGGCGCCTCTTAGCCCCTGTGTGTGGGGAAACGGAGCGGAAGGCAGAGTCTTACAGTGGGTGGACAGCAATCCGGCCCTCATCCCGGGGCCCCTTGTGCCCACCTCTCCCAGCCCCCTTGCTGCTGTTATGTACAGGTCAACTCTGGGGGAGGGGGTGTGTGTGTGGTAAAACTGGGATTTGGTGACATGGAGAAGTGGTCGCCAAGTTTCCTTTCCGGTAGTACTTTGAGATCATATGTCTGGTGTGCGCATGTGTTGGGAGGGGGGTGGTGGTAAAGTGGGAGGGGGCATAGATTCCTTCCAGACACAGTCCCTTCCCCGAGGGCACAGATGTCCATGGGCCTGAGCAGGTGAAGCTAACCCATGGGTCCCAGCTGGCAGCCAGTCCCACACCCTGTACTCTTCAAGGCTTGTCCCTGAAAGCCTGCCCCACCCTTATCCAGATACTCACCAGTCCATCCTGGGGAACCCATGGCTCCATGGTTCAGGGTCCCCTGAGCTCCGTGCGTGCGGGGTAGGGTTTGGGGCCAAGGGTGCTGCTTCCGGAGAGAGTCTCCTACGAGGGGAAAGAAAGAGAAACTTGCAACTTGTGTGGTATTTGTTTAGTAAGCAACACTCTGAGTGGGCCCTGCCTCTGTCTGGTGTGTGAGTATGTACCCACCCTTCCCGGTGGGGGCCCATATGGGCAGGGGACCAGCGAGGGCCTCTGTGTGGAGGTGTTGAAGAGCAGCTACCAAGGGTTGGGCTTGGGGAGGGAGAAGGGAGAGGCCATGCTGGGCCTGAGGGTTGGCATTCAATCTGGGCATTGCTGGATGGATGATTCCTATGGGGTGGCTTGGGATTGAGGGACCTGTCCACCAACCACAACTGGCTTCAAGTTGCTGAACTGTCCCTCTTTCTCGGGGATGAACCCGAGAAAGTTGGCATTTTCTTTCACGCCACGGCCTTCATCTTCTAGGCCTTCTGATAATTGCTCTCTGCTCCCCCAGCCCTAGCCCCTGTCTGGGTGCACCCAGGCATAGCCTAGGCTTCTAGGCTTTGTTGTCTGAATTGGAGGAGACCCAGAAGATCCTGTCCCATCTTCTCCCTGGACAGAGAGGGAAATGGACCCAGAGACAGTAAGAGACTTTTCTGAGGTTACACAGAACATTCATCACTGGCAGAACTGGCACCAGCATGCAGAAGTTACGTGCCTGGGTTTCTTTCTCTGGTGCCCCACGACCAGGAGTAAAAACAGCCACCCACACTGTCCGAAGGCCTTGATGCATTCAGAGTGCTTTCACTTCCATTATTTCACTGTGTGCTAGGTAGGCCAAGCGGCCTCCCCATTTACAGCTGAGGGCACTGAGGCCCAGGGGAGCTGGTGGCTTACACTGGGTTACACGGCAGACCTGAACTCAGGCTCAGGCCTGAACCCTGTTGAGTGGTCAGGAAGCCTTCCCACCCTGGGGCCTGGTGGGGGTCTCCCCACAGCCTTGCAGCCAGGCCCCAGCCCCTCCAGTCTTGAGGGATGAGGTAGATGGAACTTCAGCAGAACCTCAGGGTTCTGGGGGTGAAGGGCTAGCTGAGGGTCTTAGGCGGATGCGTGTTTCTGTACTGGTTGCCTCCTTTACGCCTACAGCCTCCTTCTTTCCTTTATTTTCCTGCTGAATAATCCTCTCTGGACAAGTTTTGTTTTCTCTCTTTTAGATCCACACACTTAATTTCCTTTATTATGAAAAATTCCAATATATACAAAAGTGAAGAGAAACATGTAATGGATCTCCATCTACCCATTATCCAGCTTCAATAGCTGTCAATACTGGTCCAATCTTGTTTCTGCTTTATCCTCGCTCACTTAACTTGTGGTCTGAAACTATATTAGCGATAGTGTAAGTAATGAGTAAGTAAATCCTAGACACTGTATTACTTTACCCTTAAGTAGTTCTCCGTGCACCTCTAAAAATGGCTTTTTAAAAATAAACACAATGCCATTAGCAAACCTGAAAAGAAACTCTTAAATATCGTCAGATTTCCCTGATTGTTTTGTGTGTACGCGCGCGTGCATGTTTTACAATCCTCACACTTTCGATCCATCCTAACAGACTGCTTCGGACACTGCGGGCTGTGGGGCCTTTGGAAGGGGGCAGTGGCCCCTCACTACTTCCTCTGAGGCCTCCTCTTGGATCAGGCCTTGGGGGCCCCATGGCGGGGTGGAGAGGACGGAGGACACACCGCCCCCGATTCAGCACCCCTGACTGTGAGCTTGGGCTCCAGTGATCTGGGAAGTCGGCGGCCATTTCCTTCTGCTACTGGCTTCTGAAAAGGAAGACTTGGGCTCAGAGAAGAGCTCCCATTCTGTCCTCCTGCTTTGGTGGGCTGGCCTGTCCTTCCATGATTTCCAGTGACCCCCCAGTCACCACCACATCACCCACGGCTTTCTTCCTTTTTGAAAAATCCTTCCAGCCCAGGCCCACCCACAGCCCCGTAGCCTTTCGCCTTGGGCTGACTCACTCCCTCCCAGATCCTCCCTCTCCCACCCACCCTAGACCCATTCCTCAGTGTGCACACAGTGATACCCTCCTCCATGGGCAAGAATGGGTTGGGGAGCAGGGGGTGATTCCAGGGCCCAGAGACTGATCCAGGCAGCTCAGATGGGGCTGGGAGGGGAAACGGAGGACAAGAAGATGGACTGGCCAGCTGGAAGGCTGAGAGCTCAAGTTTGTGTGTTTGTGGAGGTTCATGGCCCGATAGACCCACTCATGTTGCCCGGCCTCGTGTCGTTTCTGGGAGGCAGTCTGTGTGCTGCGCCCAAGTTGGCCGGTGTATGTTAGTCGATGGTAGACTTTCTCAGTAGAGGAAGAGAGAGGCGGCTGTCTCGTGTGTGGGCGTGTGGGTGTGCAGTAATTGCCGGCAATCCCCACTTTTCTGGGTGTAATTAGTTGATTATTATGATCAACATAACTGTTGTTAAGCAGCTCAGTTTGCATTTGTGTATCAATTTCAGTCCCGTACCATCCTCGACCACCGGCCTCAGCCCTTTTGGTTTTCTCTTCTCTACGTTCCAACTCCAAGAACTGTTTAGATTTTTTTTAATTTAATTTTATTTTTTTTAGCTTTAAGCCTGCTTTAATTTGGGCTGACTGGCTTTATTTCTTCTGGAGCAGGTGAAAATGGCTTTGCTTTCTCTTCCGCCATTTGCTGGTGGCTGTCTATCTATTCAGTGGGTCCGAGGTCGGTGGGAAGAGGCGATCCCTTGATGCCTGAGAGCTTTTTGAGTTTGGATCGGTACAAGGCATTGCCAGAACACCCTCCTCAAAGGTGGTACCGATTTACACCCCCACTAATAGTGGCCGAGAGGACCCATTATCCCGCAGGTTCATCAGGATTAGATATTGTCAATTTTGAAACATTTTGCCAACATGACTGATAAAAACCATGTTTTAATTTGTACTTAACGGTGGTGAATTGGAGCACTGTCAGAGGCGTACAGGATGGGGACGGGATATGATGACTTTGTAAATCATTTCAAACTGGATGGTCCTTAGAAGCAGCAGAGGAGCTTGGGGTCTTGAACCCTGTCCTCTGAGGGCTGAGTGAGTGCTGAGCGGTCTTTCCTAGGGGCTCATTCTGGCACCAGACCCATCTTCACTCCTGGTTCCTTCCCAGCAAAGTGTCGTGTAAATCAGAGGCTATTTTGGGATCCCAGCTGGTGGTGATTCTAGACTTTTAGGGTGAAGTTGAGACCTCCCTTCTCCTCTCCCTCTTCCCCACAGTCTTCCTGTGTCTCCTGCCTTTCACTCTACCAGCGATGAGCAGGATGGGGTGATGGAGACGGTAGCATGCGCTCTGCCATCAGGAGACCCCATTTCTGCTCTCCCACCGTGGAGTCATCACCAAACCTCTCTGAGCGTCATTTTCTTCAAGTATAAATTGGAAATAACATTTTATATCTCAAAGGACTGGTTCAGTGAACTGGCTGCTGCATAAGTAGTGGCACTTGAATTAATACGTTCCCTTCTCTCTGTTACTACATGTTTAGATAGGAACTGGTTACAATATAGGACACGTGAATGACCTGACCACTGTTGTAGAATGAGCTGGTGGTAGAAATGGGTTGAAAGTGTTCTCCCACCCTAGACTGCTCAGTCTCATCCCTAACCTTTGACTCCTCCAGTTGACTGGCATACCGAGCTCCTGGGACCGAGGGCCTCAGACCGGAACTCTGGACTCTTGCTTGGGGCTCTTCAGCCAGGCCAGAGGGCTTTGATAGTTCTGGGCCTGGGAGAAGGTGGGATGGGGGTGGGATGGGAGAGACGGTGAGCTGAGTTTCACATCCTTCAAACTCCTTAACAGCTCTCAGAGGAAAGATGGACAGGAGTTATTATCTCCATTTACGGGTGAAGAAAGTGAGGTTTGGCTTGGGAATTAACTTATCCAAGGCCATAGGGCCACTAAGTCTCTTTTTCTCAGCCCAGGAGAGTCTGGGGAAAACAGGAATGTGACAGTACCCTCCCGGGAGATCTTTCCAAGGTTATTAGCGATATTGATCTGGGACCCTCTGGGGACTAGAATCCACCCAAAAGTGCTCCTAAGGGGGCTTCCCTGGTGGTGCAGTGGTTGAGAGTCTGCCTGCTGATGCAGGGGACATGGGTTCGTGCCCCGGTCCGGGAAGATCCCACATGCCGTGGAGCGGCTGGGCCCGTGAGCCGTGGCCGCTGAGCCTGCGCGTCCGGAGCCTGTGCTCCGCAACGGGAGAGGCCACAACAGTGAGAGGCCTGCGTACCGGAAAAAAAAAAAAAAAAAAAAGTGCTCCTAGGCCCCTAGAACTCTCCTTCCCCCAGGTTTCCTCACTCATGAACCAGTGCCTTTCTTCCCAACCTGCAGGGCTTCTTGTAGGGGAAGGTAGAAGTGTGTGGGAATGAAAAGTAATTCTGATGAGGATTTGACTCTGCCAGCTTAGAAACTCTGCTCTTCCTGCTTGGGTTAGAAGAGAAAGTCTAAGCCATAGATGCGCTGGTTGTAGTGATGGGCTGGTGGTGGTTGCAGTGGTGGTGAGGGGGTAGTGATGGTGGAGGTGTTGGTTGTAGTGGTGGTGGTGATGGTGGAGGTGCTGGTTGTAGTGGTGGTGGTGATGGTGGAGATGCTGGTTGTAGTGGTGGTGGTGATGGTGGAGGTGCTGGTTGTAGTGATGGTGGTGATGGGGAGAGTGGTGGTTGTGGTGGTTGGGGGGGTAGTGATGGCGGAGGTGTTGGTTGTAGCGATGGTGGTGAAGGTGGAGGTGTTGATTGTAGTGATGTGGTGTTGGGGGTAGTGATGGCGGAGGTGTTGGTTGTAGCGATGGTGGTGATGGTGGAGGTGCTGGTTGTAGTGGTGGTGGTGATGGTGGAGGTGCTGGTTGTAGTGATGGCAGTAGTGGCGGTGGTGTTGGTTGTAGTGGTGGTGGTGATGGTGGAGGTGGTGGTTGTGGTGGTTGGGGGGGTAGTGATGGTGGAGGTGCTGGTTGTGGCGGTGGTGGCGACGGTGGAGGTGCTGGACACGATGGTGGTAAGGTAGTGCTTCTTCCTCTGAATCTGTTGTAGCGATGGTGGTGATGGTGGAGGTGCTGGTTGTAGTCGTGGTGGCGATGGTGGAGGTGCTGGGTGTAGCGATGGTGGGGATGGTGGAGGGGCTGGCTGTAGTGGTGGTGGTGCTGGGGGTGCTGGTTGTAGCGATGGTGGCGACGGCGGAGGTGCTGGACACGATGGTGGTAAGGTAGTGCTTCTTCCTCTGAATCTGTTGTAGCGATGGTGGCGACGGCGGAGGTGCTGGACACGATGGTGGTAAGGTAGTGCTTCTTCCTCTGAATCTGTTGTAGCGATGGTGGGGACGGTGGAGGTGTTGGCTGTAGCGATGGTGGCGACGGTGGAGGTGCTGGTTGTGGCGGTGGTGGTGACGGTGGAGGTGTTGGCTGTAGCGATGGTGGCGACGGTGGAGGGGCTGGCGACGATGGTGGCAGGTAGTGCTTCTTCCTCTGAATCTGTTGCAGGGGTGGTGGCGACGGTGGAGGGGCTGGCGACGATGGTGGCAGGTAGTGCTTCTTCCTCTGAATCTGTTGCAGGGGTGGTGGCGACGGTGGAGGGGCTGGCGACGATGGTGGCAGGTAGTGCTTCTTCCTCTGAATCTGTTGCAGGGGTGGTGGCGACGGTGGAGGGGCTGGCGACGATGGTGGCAGGTAGTGCTTCTTCCTCTGAATCTGTTGCAGGGGTGGTGGCGACGGTGGAGGGGCTGGCGACGATGGTGGCAGGTAGTGCTTCTTCCTCTGAATCTGTTGCAGTGGTGGTGGCGACGGTGGAGGTGCTGGCGACGATGGTGTAAGGTAGTGCTTCTTCCTCTGAATCTGTTGCAGGGGTGGTGGCGACGGTGGAGGGGCTGGCGACGATGGTGGGGAGGGAGTGCTTCCTCCTCTGAATCTGTTGCAGTGGTGGTGGCGACGGTGGAGGTGCTGGCGACGATGGTGGTGAGGTAGTGCTTCCTCCTCTGAATCTGTTGCTCAGCACGATAGCACAGCATCCCAATTCCAACTTCCTCCACTTTTCCTGGGAACCAGGACTTTGAACATGAGGACTGTGCTCAATAGAGTCCCTCTTCCAGGTGGATGGGAAGCTCCCGCTAGGACTTCGGTTACTTCTCTGAAGACCCTGGAGCAGGCTGTGCTACGGACATCAGGCCCAGGAGGATGGGGCAGGGAGAGCCTGTGGATGGGTGCTCTGGAGCTAGGTGCGTGTTAGCACCGTGAGAGCCATGATGGAGAGGATGGATGGCAGACCAAGGCCAGACCAGGGTTCAGGGAACTGAGAGATGAGGACCTACTAGGAACTGCTTGTGTGCGGCTGGCTTGGGGCTTTGCTCCCACTCTAGGGAGCATGCTAAGGCTTGCAGCTAATGTCTAGCAACTGACCCTCTGAAAGAAAAACATTTTTAAAAGCCCGATTCATAGTGTTTGCTGATTTCCGTGGTAAATACCCCTATAATGGCTGCTCGTAAGCTGCCCATGTGATATCACTGAACGCGGAGTTGGGAAGACACGTGTGGTAGTGCATATAATCTGGTATCTCCACCGGACAGGTACAATAGATGTAAACAATCTCGAGAGCAGAGGTAATAGTAAACTGTAGTAAAAAGAACTGAGAAGTGATTTTTTTGAGTATTTATTACCTTGGCTTGTAATGTAATATATTTAATTGTAAATTTATGTGATTTAATTTTTAATCGTGGCTGTTTAACAACTGGCTGGCAGACTTCCTGGACTTCTCCAGCTGGCTCTGGTGAGGGCTGGGAACCGGCTCCAGCACACCAGCGACGGACAGCCTTTGCGCAGGGCGTGGCTGTCCGGGGGGCTGGGGGCTGATGGGTATTGATGGGTCTCTCTGTTCTCCCCAGGCGGATGTTCCCATTCCTGTCGTTTACTGTGGCTGGGCTGGAGCCCACCAGCCATTACCGGATATTTGTGGACGTGGTCTTGGTGGACCAGCATCACTGGCGGTATCAGAGCGGCAAGTGGGTGCCGTGTGGAAAGGCTGGGGGCAACATGCCAGGTATGCGCCTCCTTGGGAACTGGGGGGCATGCTTTTTGTCTAATACTGGGCGCCCCCTGGTGGATCCAAGAGGAACCCCCAAGCCCCTAGCCCTGACTCCTAGGATTTCATTCTCTTTTCCATCCCTCCCATCCCATCCCACCCCACCCCACTCCACCCAACCCCATCCCCTCCCACTTCTCACTTCCGTTCTGTTTGTCATCTCTTCTACTTTGCTCTAGCCTGTCTTCGGCTCAGTCCTCTGCCCACAGCTCCCCCTGTCCTGCCCCGTCTGTCCTCCTCCTGCATCCTTCTTGCCATTCCCCTCAGAACAGGCAAAGAAGCCCCACATCACCAGGGGTCTGGTACCAAGGGCTGCATGCCAAAGAGATTAACTGTCCACAGGGAACCGCCTGTACGTCCACCCAGATTCTCCCAACACTGGAGCCCACTGGATGCGCCAGGAAGTTTCATTTGGGAAACTAAAGCTCACGAACAACAAAGGGGCCTCCAACAATGTGACCCAGGTGGGACTCCTCCCCGTGGGATAGCCCCGCACCCCTCCCTGTCCCCGAGGTCGCAGCGGGTCCTGCAGGCTGCTTCTGTTCTGGAAGAGCGACTTTTCTCCCTCTCTGACTCTGGTTCTTTTCCACCCCCCTTGGGAGGAAGCTGAATCTCAGGGCAGACAGGCGTCCCATTTGGGCCAACACGGACCAAACCAGCCAGGGGGTTTCTTCACCGAATCCTGGGCTGCCATCACTCGTGTACCATATTGGGTATAGAGTTGGTACCGGTGGTCCCAGGGAACGGATGCAAAGTTTCTTTGAGTTGAGCAATTCTATTAAAAGTGCCCTTATCCCTGAAAAGCCCTGTTTGTGCTAATACCTTGGTCACAATGGACATCTGGGGATAGGTAAAGGGGCAAGAGAATAGAATTAGTGCCCTGAAGAGGCTAGGGACTGGGGCTGGAAGCCTGGGAGAAGTTATGTGGTGGCAGGGCAGAGGAATGGGCACGATGACCTCAGGGTCCTTTCTAGCTTGGCCATAGGGCTGGCCATAGATGGTGGGGCTGGGAGAGGGTTCCTTTGAACTCCCTCCTCCCACCCTCACAGCCGTCCTACCCTCCCTCAGATGATAGTGCTCCAGTCCCTCCATAAGTACCAGCCCCGGCTGCACATTGTCGAGGTCAGTGATGGAGAGCCAGAGGCGGCCTGCAACGCTTCCAACACACACATCTTTACTTTCCAAGAAACCCAGTTCATCGCCGTGACCGCCTACCAGAACGCCGAGGTGAGGGCTCCCTGGGCGAGGGTGGGCTGAGCCTGTGGCAGGGCGGGGGGACGACGAGGGGGAGAGTGGAGCCCCCAGTCTTCCTGGGAGCGATTTTGGAAGTTCCCCGGCCTCAGACTCAGGACTCAGGTGACTCTGTTTCACTTCTCTCTAGATTACTCAGCTGAAAATTGATAATAACCCTTTTGCCAAAGGATTCCGGGAGAACTTTGAGTCGTAAGTGCCACTGGGTTCATCTCATGTTTGCAGAGGCCTCCTCTTGTCCCTCTGAGACCAGACAAGTGCTCAGCACGTCCCCTCTCTGCCTCTGCGGTGGGGAAGTGTGGGCTGGGTACTGGAGGGTGGCAGGCAAGTCAGGAAAGAGGGTCTGGGGAAGGACATGAGACAGGCAGGCTCCTAAGTGACCAGTTCCGTTCGTGACCCCTGTCTTTTGCTTCCTGTTTGTTTTTTAGCATGTATGCATCTGTTGACACCAGTGTCCTCTCCCCACCTGGACCCAACTGTCAGTTGCTTGGGGGAGACCACTACTCTTCTCTGCTCCCCGGCCAGTACCCCGTTCCCAGCTGTTTCTACCCCAACCTTCCCAGCCAGGCCAAGGATGTGGTTCCCCAGCCTTACTGGCTGGGGGCCCCTCGGGACCACAGCTACGAGGCCGAGTTTCGAGCTGTCAGCATGAAGCCTTCATTCCTGCCCTCCGCCTCTGGGTCCACTATGTCCTACTACCGAAGCCAGGAGGTCCTGGCACCTGGAGCTGGCTGGCCTGTGACCCCCCAGTACCCTCCCAAGATGGGCCCAACCAGCTGGTTCCGCTCCACGCGAACTCTGCCCATGGAACCTGGCCCTGGAGCCTCAGAGGGGCGGGGGCCGGAAGACCCGGGCTCCCCGTCCTTGTGGACTGAGATCACGCCCATCCGGCCAGAGTCCAGCGACTCAGGACTGGGTGAAGGAGACTCTAAGAGGAGGCGTGTGTCCCCCTATCCTTCTAGTGGCGATAGCTCCTCCCCTGCGGGGGCCCCTTCTCCTTTTGATAAGGAAACCGAAGGCCAGTTTTATAACTATTTTCCCAATTGAGCAGTTGACATGGTGAAAGGAGCAGAAAGAGTGTCATCAGGTTGGTGACACCAACTAACGTAGACCACAGACCCAAGACTGAGCCGTCCCCAGCTCCCTCTGTCCCATCTCCTTCTGTAGCTGGTTGAGGAAGAGGGGGGTCAAGAAGGATTCTGGGGTTCACTTGCTGCCTCCTGGCCCACAATGAAACCTGCGAGGAGTGTTCTCTGCCCCTTCCTCTGTCCCAACTACACTCATCAACCTGGTGCTGCTTCTGGTTGTGGGTTCCCAGCTGGAGAACAGAAAACAGACAATGGAAGGTCTGGGACACAAAGGAGCTTCCTCCCTTCTGCGGGGTGTAGGGGTGGGAGTGGGGGGGTCAGGATTAGGTGGGACAACCAGACTGGAGACTCAGATCTCTTCCTCTGCAGAGTAACTTTCAACATTTGTGTGTGTGTGTGTTAATCCCTGATCTGGAAATAAAGACACATGAATTTTATAACAGCCAGCCAGCCACAGTCAGGGGAGAGGACCCAATGACTTTGGGCAGCTGGCTTGGGCCGCACCCTCTTAGAGGCAGTGGGGTCCCAAGGAAGGGGCTGGAAAGGGGGGGAATTGTGCACAACTCAGGAAGCAAGGTCTTGAGGGGGGTGTGAGGGTGCATTTTTCTTTTTTCTTTTTTGGGAACGGGGGAGGCTATTTATTGTACAGAGAGTGGTGTCAGGATATATTGCTTTTGTCTTCATCACTTTCTGAAAATAAACACGAAACTGTCAAGTGTGTCCTGCTTTAGTGCCTGGGTGGGGGACATGGGCGGGGACTCTACCGGGAACTGCAAGTGCACCAAAGCTGTTCTCTCTGCTCCAGAACAGAACTTGAAGTTCCGAAGACCATGTACCTCCTAGAAACCAGAAGTGACTTCACTCAGGGGATAAACTGAGTTAGAGCAATTCTACGTGTCCTGCCTTTGGTGCTCAGGTTAATGGCTGATGCCACTTCTTAAGGTGTCTTGGGATACCCTGACCTGTAGAGCAGGGTGTGAGGGCAAGACCAGAGGATGGGGGCTGGATCGGGGCGGGTGGGTCTGAGGAGAAGGATGACACTTGATTTCTCTTTGCATTTCTAGCAGCTTTGGATCCTCCATCTTCATCTTAGGGTTGTTCAAGGATTAAAGGAGTAAATGTAAATAGGACTACGTGAAATTGCTCTTTTTGTAGGTCAAAAACGGCCAAATATTGGCAATTTCATATATTTTACCCTAGTACGTGTAAAGGGTTTAGAACAGTGCCAGATAAACAGTAAGCACTCAGAGTGTAAACTGTCATCATTGTCATTATTATTATTCTCTAGCTGTTTCTCTCTCTCCTTATACACATACTGAATTGCATTTGTAAAATGATACATGCTTCTTTTAAAGAACTGAAGCAATGCAGAAAACTATAAAGACAACAATAAATTATCCTAAATCTTACCACCCATCAATAATTATCATTAACATTAGATGGATTGGAGAGACAGAAATATTTTTATAATATTGGAATCATACTGAAAATTCTTTTTCTTAATGAAACCTATTGAATTTTCATTAACAGAAGTTAATAATAATAACAACCCACCAAACCATCAAAACCCCCAAGAATCTCAAGTGAATGAGGACAATTGCCGAAGTCAAATCTTCCTTCATGATAAGAGATATTTCCTGAAAGAGCACTCTAAGGTTAAAAAAGGAGCTTATAAAAAAAAAAAAAAAAAAGGAGATTATGAGAAACATTAAGAGGTTGGAGTTACTGTTTGCCTCACCCCAGTCCACAGTATACCCCATTCTAATGTGGGAACATCATTATAGGCTGTACAGGTGTTCTTCCAATTCTTTTTAGAGCCTGGAAAACTTCACTAATGTCTCACAGTTCACATTCCCTCTTTTACTGGTCTCTGCCCAGAGGTAATTTTCATCACCATCTAGTCAGAAGAAGGAAAAGATAATGAGACATACATATTTGGTTCCATCCTCTTTGGATTTGGAAGCTCATCTTCTTAAAATGACAAGAGGAGTTCAGCCATATTTCACTCTGTGAATGTAGATTAATCCTCCCCATGCCCCACCCCTTGGCTGTCACTCCTTGGAGTTAATGATATTAAACTGAGCCTATTTCCTTTCTTGGGAACTGTTGTGAGTAATTTCAATACTCTTCTTTAAAAAAAATTGTTTTTTAATTAATTTATTTTATTTGTTTATTTTTGGCTGTGTTGGGTCTTTGTTGCTAGGTATTAAAGTTTTTTTTCTCTATAAAAGGTATCTTTTAAAAATATATATTTCCTAATTGTTACTAGTATATAGAATTACAATTAATTTTGTATGCTAATCATAAGATCCAGCCACCTTGCTAAATTCTCTTATTATTTTTCAGTGGTTTGCTATAAATTCATTACTTTCTCTGTGGCAAATCAGGTTATTTCAAATAATGAGAGTTTTATTTCCTCCTTTTGAATCATTATGCTTCTAATTTCCTCTTTTTTATTTTTTAAATTTTTATTGGAATATAGTTGATTTACAATGTTGTGTTAGTTTCAGGTGTACAGCAAAGTGAATCAGTTACACATATACATATATCCACTCTTTTTTTAGATTCTTTTCCCATATAGGCCATTACAGAGTATTGAGTAGAGTTTCCTGTGCTATGCAGTAGGTTCTTATTAGTTATCAATTTTATGTATAGTAATATGTATATGTCAATCCCAATCTCCCAATCTATCCCTCTCCTACCCTTATCCCCTGTAACCAAAAGTTTGTTTTCTACATCTGTGACTCTACTTGTTTTGTAAATAAGTTCATTTGTACCCTTTTTTAAGATTCCATCTAATTTCTTCTTTCTTCTTCTTATCGTATTGTACGGGCCAGAACTTCAAGTGCTAGTTTCTTGCCCTTGGAGGGATGATTTCCCCCTATTTATTCCACTTTCCCCCTTATGCTGGCTTGGTATTTCTGTAACCTATTTCTCTTACTTTAGTATCTCTATACAGTTTATATGCACATTTAACCTAACAACGTTGTAATGTTGAATGATATTTTGCCCTCCATTCTGGTCAGTAAAACAATTTTAGATCACTTTAGCTCTGCTCAAACCCCTCCTGACTCACTATTGCTTTCCCCCAACTTACTGATTTTGAACATTTCAGCTCTGTTTTTTTTTTGTTTGTTTGTTTGTTTTTAATCCCACAGATTAGACTCCTGTATTATTTTACTGAGACAGAACTTGTTTGGGCCTACTTTTATGTTACCATTCGTTTTGTTCACTTTTCCTTTTTGCATTTCTACTTTTTTCTGGGATGATTTTCCTACTTTTTAAAATTTTGTATTTTATTTTATTTTATTATTTGGCTGCATCGGGTCTTAGTTGCAGCATGTGGAATCTTTTGTGGCACGCTGGCTTCTCTCTAGCTGCAGTGCACGGGCTCTAGAGTGAGCAGGCTTAGTTGCCCTGTGGCATGTGGGATCTTAGTTCCCCGACCAGGGATCGAACCTGCGTCCTTGCATTGGAAGGCGGATTCTTAACCACTGGACCACCAAGGAAGTCCCCATTTTCCTACTTCTTGAACTAAATCCTTTATATGTTCTTTTAGAGAGGATCTCTTTGTAAACTCCGCATGTGTTGTTTCTTATAAATATTGTTTTTTCCCTCGTTAATGAATAAGATTTGCTGAGAAGACAATTCTAAATGCTTAGTAATTTTTTTCTTATCATTTTATAGAAGTTATTCCACTGTCTTCTGACTTCTGTTGTTGTTTGTGAAATCTGCTGCCACCCTAATTGCCATTCTTTTGTAGGTCATCTGTCTTTTTCTTTCTGCTTTCCAGATCTTCTATTTATATTTGATGTCCAACAGACTCACTATGATGTGACAAGGTATGAATTGATTTTTCTTGCTCATTTTGGGATATTCTGTGCTTCCTGGATCTGTGTATTCATCAGTTCTGAAAATTCTCAGTCAATTATCTTTTATTTCTTAAATTGAATATAGTTATTTATAATATTATATTAGTTAATTATTTTTTTAAATATTGCTTCTTTCCATTCTCTTTAATTTCACCCTTTGGGACTCCAATCAGATGGATGTAAGAAATTGTTATTCTATTATTATTCATGTCTCACAACTGTCTATTATATTTTCCCCCTTGCCTTTCTTTGCTGCATTCTGGATAAGTTCCTGGGATATATGTTTTAGTTAAATTCTACTTTCAACTGTATCGAATAGGCTGATTGATTAGCCCATCCATTGAGGGTTTTTTCCACAGTTTACAAAACAGTTTTCATAAGTATTTTATATCTCCATTAAGTTTTATTTCAAGGTTACGCTTTGCATTTTTATAAGTTCTATTTTTTCCAATTTGTACAATCCTGATGATTTCTTATTGCATGTTTTCCCTTATACTTGCATTCTTTGTTTCTGTAAACATTCTAGATGCAACCATTCTGTATTTTGTATTTGACATTTCCAACGTCTGCTGTCTTTGTGGAGGTGGTGGTAGGGGTATTGTCTAAACATGTTGTTTCTTCTGGTCCTCACTCATAGTGAGTTTGCCTTCTTGCACATTTGATAGTCTCTGTAAGGCCATGTTTGACTTTTAACCCATACAAGTCCGACAAGACTAACTTGGGGAAACTTTCTTCCACAGATGCTGCCTCTGATTCAAAAGATGTGGAACACCAAGTAGTGGCTGGACTTTTTTTCCAGCACTACAGTTTGATTTCTTGGCTAAGGGCTTCAAAAGAGTGAGACAGAAGCTTCCAGACCGCTAACGGCCAGGCCTGGGACTGGGACAGCATCACTCCCACTACATTCTATTGGTCAAAGCCAAACCATATACAAGGGGAGGAGAAATTATTTCCTCTCTGAATGGAAGAGTGGCATGTGCTGCCTAGCCATTGTCCTGGGATCTTTCCTTCACCATCAGCCTGGGGATTACTTTCATGTCTCTCTTGTGTTGGATCTCCTGTTTCCTGGATCACATCTTTCTGTTTCTTTGTTTATTCTCTTATTTTACTGAAGGACATTTTTTTTTTTTCTGAAGGAGTTTTATGGTGCATAGAAGGTAAAAGTATGTTTTCAACATGTCTGAAAATGTCTTTATTTCACTTGGGCATCTGATTGATGGCTTGACTGGGTATAAAAGCCTCAGCTGGGAATAATTTTCTTTTGAAATGTCCAAGGTATTTTTCCATTGTATTTTAGTTTTCAGTATTGCTCTTAAGAAGTCTGGTGTCATTTTGATTCATGATCTTTTGTGTTAGGTTTTTGGATCCTCTCTTTATCCCCAGTGTTTTGAACATTCTAGATTATATGCATTGGTTGGAAGCTTTTTTTTTTTTTTGCCTATTTATTATTCTGGGGCACTCAATGAGACCTACCAATTCAGAAACTATGTTCTTTAGTCTTAGAAAGTTTTCCTTTTATCCATTCTTTTTTGTTTATTTCTCAACTTCTTTTAATCATGTGGTAGATGTCCAAGGTGATTCTCTAACTTTATTTCCTAACTTTAAAAAAAATTTTTTTAAAATAAATTTATTTATTTATTATATTTATTTTTGGCTGCGTTGGGTCTTCATTGCTGCGTGCAGGCTTTCTCTAGTTGTGGCGAGCGGGGGCTACCCTTCGTTGCAGTGTGAGGGCCTCTCATTGCAGTGGCTTCTCTTGTTGCTGAGCACGGGCTCTAGGCGTGCAGGCCTCAGTAGTTGTGGCACGTGGGTTTCAGTAGTTGAGGCTTGTGGGGTCTAGAGCGCAGGCTCAGTAGTCGTGGCGCACGGGCTGAGTTGCTCCGAGGCATGTGGGATCTTCCCGGACCAGGGCTCGAATCTGTGTCCCCTGCATTGGCAGGCGGATTCTTAACCACTGCGCCACCAGGGAAGTCCTATTTCCTAACTTTAATCCTTTTTCTTTTTATTGTTTTAAAAGAGTTTCTTTCTTTTTTTAAGGTTCTTTAAAAAAATATTTATTTATTTGGCTGTGCCGGATCTTAGTTGCAGCATGTGGGATCTTTCAGTTATAGCATGTGGTATCTTTTAGTTGCAGCATGCAGGCTCTTAGCTGCAGCATGTGGGATCTAGTTCCCTGAGCAGGAATCAAACCCAGGCCCCCTGCATTGGGAACATGGAGTCTTAACCACCAGGGAAGTCCCTTTAAGAGAGTTTCTAGTCTTTATCATCTGCTTCTGTTATGGACTGTAAAATTTCTCCTAACTTGTTTTTAATTCTACAAACTCTTTCTTGTCCTCCAAATGTTTTTATAGCACCCTGTGCCTCTTTTATGGATGAAATATCTTCTCATATCTCTAAATATATTAATTGGAAGAGGGAGCTTTTATTTTGCTTCTTGCAATATATCTGTTTTTTCAAAGTTCTTTTTTCCTGCTTGTTTATTTTAGACTCTTTTTCATACTGGAGGCTTTGCTCAAATATTTAGTAATCCTTGACTGTTCATGTTTGAGAACAAACCACTATAAAAACAATAATTTAAAAAAGAACAAGGCACTAAAGCTTACATAAAAGCTCTTGTGTGTTCATGGGTGAGGGGTTAATCAACCAGTGGGCTTCATTTCAAAGTGATATCAAAAGATGGTCAGATTGAGGACCTGGCAATGGTGTGCTGGAGCTGGCTGACACCAGCTCTGCATTCAGTGGCATCGTGTTTGTAGCTTGAAATTGTCCGTGGGAATATTTACACCAGGGAAATCAGCAAATGCTACAAGCAAGGGTACACTTCCTCCCAAATTGTTGGTTGTTAAACATTTACTGCCACATCACTGGGAGCTGGTATATTAGGTTGGGAAACTCACAATGAAACCTGAGAGGAGTGTATAGAGGTCTTTTCTCCTAAGATACTATTCAGTTCTCCTAAGGAGACTTTCAAATTTTCCCTGGTTGACAGCATTCTAGGAGTAGAATACGAGAAGAGAAATTGGGGGTCCCATTTTTTCTTTTATAAACTTTCAATTAAATTTTCTGCTTTCAGCTTTGCCTCACCCTTCTCAGCCACTGACTTTGTTTTTTTTTGTTTTTTTAATTACAAATTATTTTTATTTACAAATATTTATTTATTATTTTTTAACATATTTATTGGGGTATAATTGCTTTACAATGGTGTGTTAGTTTCTGCTTTATAACAAAGTGAATCAGTTATACATATACATATGTTCCCATATGTCTTCCCTCTTGCGTCTCCCTCCCACTCTCCCTATCCCACCCCTCCAGGCTGTCACAAAGCACCGAGCTAATATCCCTGTGCCATGCGTCAGCCACTGACTTTGGTATCCCCAAGTCCCATGTCTGTTCTCCCTTTCTTCAGAGAATAACACTCTGCTCTTTTAGGTGGTGGTAGACATCTTGATACCCGTGATTTCAGTCTTTTAGTCCATCCACCAATTTTCAGTACCATGCCTTAATTGCCACTGTGCCTGATACTCCCAAGTCCTGAGCCTCTTAGGGGTTATTGGTTGGTAAATCAGTTCACTTATTGTTGATCCTGTTTGCAGGCATTTCAGACGTGGCTACATTTTAGTTTGTTGCTCCATCCTGCTTAATCAGATACTATTCCTTCATCTGTTTTCTATATTCCAAAAATTTGTTGAAATTTATTGTCTGCTTCCTTTACCTCTGTTGCTTCTGTGGTTCTATACATTAAGAAAATTCTTGGGCTTCCCTGGTGGTGCAGTGGTTAAGAATCCACCTTCCAATGCAGGGGACATGGGTTCGAGCCCTGGTCCGGAAAGATCCCACATGCCACAGAGCAACTAAGCCTGTATGCCACAACTACTGAACCTGTGCTCTAGAGCCCACGAGCCACAACTACTGAGCCCATGTGCCACAACTACTGAAGCCCGCATGCCTAGAGCCTGTGCTCCACAGCAAGAGAGGCCACTGCAATGAGAAGCCCGCGCACTGCAATGAAGAGTATCCTCCGCTCGCAGCAACTGGAGAAAGCCCGCATGCAGCAACGAAGACCCAACACAGCCAAAAATAAAAAATAATTAAGAAAATTCTTATATTATCATTTTTGTAACCAATATACAATTTTAATTGAAATACATTGATGTACAATATTATGTTAGTTTCAGGTGTACTACATAATGATTTAACATTTGCATACGTTATGGAATGATCACCACAATAAATCTAGTAATCGTCTGTCCCCAAAGTTATTACAATATTATTGACCATATTCCTGTGCCACATATTACATCTCCATGACTTGTCCATTATGTAATTGGAGATTTGTACCTCTTAACCCCCTTCACTGAGTTTCTCTTCTCCCTACCCTCCACCCTTCTGGCAACCACCTGCTTTTTCTCTGTATCTGAGTCTGTTTTTGCTTTCTTTTATTTTGTTTGTTTTGTTTTTTAGTTTCCACATATGAGTGAGATAATGCAGTATTTGCCTTTCTCTGTCTGACTTATGTCACTTCGCATAATACCCTCTAGATCCATACATGTTGTCAGAAATGGCAGGATTTCATTTTTAATGGCTGGGTAGTATTCCATTGCATATATATACCACATTGTCTTTATCCATTCATTTATTGATGAGCACTTAGGTTGCTTCCATATCTTGGTTATAGTAAATAATATTGCAATGAACATTGGAGTGCATATATCTTTTCAAATTAGTGTTGTTGTTTTCTTTGGGTAAATATCCAAAAGTGAAATTGCTGACTCCTATGGAAGTTCTATTTTTAATTTTTTGAAGAACCTCCATACTGTTTTCCATAGTGGCTGCACCAATTAACAATATCACCAACAGTGCACAAGTTCTTTTTTCTCCACATCCTCACCAACACTAGTTATTTGTTATCTTTTTGATGAAAGCCATTCTGACACGTGTAAGATGGTACCTCACTGTGGTTTTGATTTACATTTCTCTGATGATTAGTGATGTTGAGCATCTTTTTACGTGTCTGTTGGCTGTTTGTATGCCTTCTTTGGAAAAATATCTATTCAAATCTCTGCCCATTTTTAAATTGGGTTGTTTGTTTTATTGATTTTGAGTTGTATGAGTTCTTTGCATATTTTGAGTATTAACCCCTTAACAGATATATCATTTATAAATATCTTCTCCCATTCAGTAGTCTTCCTTTTTGTTTTGTTTATAGTTTCCTTTGCTGTGCAAAAGCTTTTTAATTTGATGTAGTACCATTTGTTTATTTTTGCTTTTGTTTCTCTTGCCTGAGGAGACATATCCAAAAAAAATATTACTAAGAAAGATGTCAAAAAGCATACTGCCTATGTTTTCTTCTAGGATATTTATGGTTTCAGGTTTTCCATTTAAGTCTTTAATCTATTTTGAGTTGTTTTTTTTTTTTGTATATTGTGTGAGAAAGTAGTCCAGTTTGATTCTTTTGCATGTAGCTGTCCAGTTTTCCCAACACAGTTTATTGCGGAGGCTGTATTTTCTGCATTGTATATTCTTGCCTCCTTTATCATATATTAATTGACCATATAAGTGTGGGTTTATTTCTGGACTCTCAAGTCTGTTCCCTTGATCTATGTGTCTGTTTTGTGCCAGTTCCATGCTGTTTTGATTACTGTAGCTTTGTAATATAGTTTGAAATCCGAGCGCATGATACCTCCAACTTTGTTCTTCTTTCTCAATATTGTTTTGGCTATTCATGGTCTTTTGTATTTCCATACAAATTTTAGAATTATTTGTTCTAATTTTGTGAAAAATGCTACTGGTATTTTGATAGGAATTGCATTGAACCTGTAGATTGCCTTGCGGAGTGGCATTTTAACAATATTAATTCTTTTAATAATTAATTCTAATTATTCATTAGAATTCTAATAATTCTAATTAGAATTTATTAGAATCCTAATAATTCTAATTAGAATTCTAATTAATTATTAATTAATTCTTTTAATTTTAACAATATTAATTCTTCCAATCCATGAACATGGTCTACCATGAACATGGTATACCTCTTCAGTTCCTTTCATCAATTTCTTATAGTTTTCTGAGTACAAATCTTTTACTTCCTAGGTTAGATTTATTCCTAGGTATTTTATTCTTCTTATTGCAGTTGTAAGTGGGATTGTTTTCTTAACTTCCCTCTCTGATAATTCATTGTTACTGTATAGAAATGCAATGGATTTCTGTATATTAATCTTGAATCCTGCAACTTTACTGAAATCTTTTATTAGTTCTAATAGTTTTTTTCGTGGGGTCTTTAGGATTTTCTCTATATGATATGTCATCTGCACACAGTGACAATTTCACTTCTTCCTTTCCAATTTGGATTCTTTTTCTTACTTTATCTTGTCTGATTGCTAAGCCTAGGACTTCCAATACTATATTGAATGAAAGTGGCATCCTTGTCTTGTTCCTGATCTTAAACGAAATGCTTTCAGCTTTTTACCATTGAATATGATGTTGGCTGTAGTTTTGTCGTGTATGGCCTTTATTATGTTAAGGTATGTTCCCTCTATACCCACTTTGTTGAGAGTTTTTGTCATAAATGGATGCTGAATTTTGTCAAAAGCTTTTCCTGCATCTATTGAGATGATTATATAATTTTTATTCTTTAATTTGCTAGTGTGGTGTATCACATTGATTAATTTGCATATATTGAGCCATCTTTGCATCGTATACCATGGTCAAGTGGATAATCCCACTTGACCATGGTGTATGATCCTTTTAATGTATTATTGAATTTGGGTTGTTAATAATTTGTTGAGGATTTTTACATCTATGTTCATCAGTGATATTGGCCTGCCATTTTCTTTTTTTGTGTGGTGTCTTTGTCTGGTTATGGTATCAGGGTAATGCTGGCCTTGTAGAGTGACTTTGGAAACATTCTTTCCTCTTCAAATTTTTGTAATAGTTTGAGGGTAGGTGTTAACTTTTTAAATGTTTGGTAGAATTTATTTATGAAACTGTCTGGTCCTGGACTTTTGTTTGCTGGGTGTTATTTTATTACTAATTCAATTTCATAACTGGTAGTTGGCTGTTCATATTTTCTATTTCTTCCTAATTCAGTCTTGGGAGATCGTTCATTTCTAGGAATTTATCCATTACTTCTAGGTTGTCCATTTTATGGCATATAATTGTTTGCAGTAATCTCTTTGATCCTTTGTATTTCTGTGGTGTTGGTTGTAACTTCTATTTCGGTTTCTGATTTTATTTATTTGGGCTCTCTTTTTTTCTTGATGAGTCTAGGTAAAGGTTTGTGAATTTGTTTATCTTTTCAAAGAAGCTGCTCTTAGTTTCATTGATCATTTCTACTGTTTTTTTTTAAAATAAATTTATTTATTTTTGGCTGTGTTGGGTCTTCGTTGCTGCATGCGGGCTTTCTCTAGTTATGGAGAGTGGGGGCTACTCTTTGTTGTGGCGCACAGGCTTCTCATTGCAGTGGCTTCTCTTGTGGAACATGGGGTCTAGGTGCACGGTCTTCAGTAGTTGTGGCTCATGGGCTCTAGAGCGCAGGCTCAATTGTTGTGGCGCGCAGGCTTAGTTGTTCCACAGGACTTGGAATCTTCCCAGACCAGGGATCGAACATGTGCCCCTGCATTGGCAGGAGGATTCCTAACCACTGTGCCACCAGGGAAGTCCTTTACTGTTTTTTAAGTCTCCATTTCATTTATCTCTACTCTGATCTTTATTATTTCTTTCCTTCTACCAACTTTGGATTTTGTTTGTGCTTCTTTTTCTAGTTCCTTTAGGAGTAAGGTAAGATTTTTTATTTGAACATTTCTTAATTTCCTGAGGTAGGCTTGTATCATTATAAACATCCCTCTTAGAACTGCTTTTACCATGCCCCATAGATTTTTGGATTGCTGTGTTTCCATTTTCATTTCTTTACAGGTATTTTTTAATTTCTTCTTTGATTTCTTCAGTGACACATATTGTTTAGTAGCATATTGTTTAGCCTCCAGGTGTTTGTTTTTTTGCAGTTTTTTTCTTGTGGTTGATTTCTAGTCTTAAGCCACTGTGGCCAGGAAAGATGCTTGGTATGATATGTTTTCAATCTTCTTAAATATATTGAGACTTGTTTTGTGGCTTAGCATATATATGTATATGTTATACACATATATATCTTTATATATATATATATGATTATTTTAAGTTGATGATCTCAAGTTTGAACGTATTCTAACAACCCTGCCTTTTTACTCCCCCCACCACGTTTAATGTTTTTGACATCATTCATCATTTTTTATATCTATTTGTTTTATGTATCCCTTAACTACTTACTGTAGGTATAGGTGATTTTACTACTTTTGTCCTTTATTCTTCCTATCTGCTTAATAAGTGGTTGATCTACTACCTTTACTGTATGTTTGCCTTTACCAATGAGATTTTTTCCTTTCATAATTTTCATATTTTTAGTTATGGTCTTTTCACTTCCACTGAGAGAAGTTCTCTTAACATTTCTTATAAAGCCAGTTTAGTAGTGCTGAACTTCTTTAGTTTTTGCTTGTCTGTAAAACTCTTCAAATATGAATGATAGCGTTGTCATGTACGGTATTCTTGCTTGTAGGTTTTTTCCTTTTATCACTTTGAATATATCATGCCACTCCCTCTGTCCTGCAAAGTTTCTGCTGAAAAGTCAGCTGTTAGTTTTTTTTCCTTAAAGATTTATTTATTAATTATTATTATTATTGTCATTTATTTTTTGGCTGCACCGGGTCTTAGTTGCAGCATGTGGGATCTTTGTTGTGGCATCTCTTAGTTGCAGCATGCGGCCTTCTTAGTTGCAGCATGCGGACTTTTAGTTGCGGCATGCATACGGGATCTAGTTCCCTGACCAGGGATTGAACCCAGGCCTCCCGCATTGGAAACGCTGAGTCTTACCCACTGGACCACCAGGGAAGTCCCAGCTAATAGTCTTATGGGAATTCACTTGTATGTAACTAGTTGCTTTTCTCTTGATGCTTTTAAGATTCTCTATCTTTAATTTTTGCCATTTCAATTATAATGTGTCTTGGTGTGAATCTCTTTGGGGTCATCTTATTTGGGACTCTCTGTGCTTTCTGGACCTAGACGTTTTTTTCCTTTCCTAGGTTAGAGAAGTTTTCAGCTATTATTTCTTCAAATAAGTTCTCTGCCCGCTTCTCTCTTCCTTCTCTATCTGGGATACCTATAATGCAAATGTTAGTACACTTGATGTTATACCATTGGTCTCTTAAACTATTGTCATTTTTAAAGTTTTCTTATTTTTGTTTTTCTATTCCCCTTGAGTGACTCTCCCTGCTCTCTTCCAGTTTGCTGATCTGTTCCTCTCTATCATCTAATCTACCGTCGATTCCTTCTAGTGACGTTTTTATTTCAGTTATTGTATTCTTCAGCTCTGTTTGGTTCTTTCTTGTATTTTCCAAGTCTTTGTTAAAATTCTCAGTGTGCTCATCCATTCTTCTCCTGAGTTTGTTGAGCATCTTTATAATCATTACCTTGAACTCTTTATTGGATAGATTACTTATCTCCACTTACTTAGTTCTTTTTCTCAGGTTTTGTCTTGTTTCTTAATTTGGAACATGTTCCTCTGTCTCGTCATTTTGCCTAATTCTCTATGTTTATTTCTATGTATTAGGTAAGTTGGTTACATTTCCTGGATTTGGAGAAGTAGCCTTATGTAGTAGACATCCTAGGGGGCCCAGCAGCACACTCCCCTCTGGTCACCAGAGGTATATGCTCTAGGGGTACCCCTTATGCAGGCTGTGTCGGCCATTCTGTTGTGGTAAGACTGACTACTGTGGGCAAGCTGGTAGGCAGCCCCCAGCATGGTTGGCTGCCAGGCTCTGTCTTGTGTAGTAGCTGCAGGCATGCTGATAGATGGGGCTGTGTCCAGGTGCAGCTGGCTGTGCATCCCAGGGGTCCTGGGGTTGGTGTCAGCCCACTGGTGGGTGGGCTCATGTCCCAGGGTGACTGAGCTCATGTCCTAAGGTGGCTGGTTGTGGGGTGAGGGTGGCAGGGGCAGGACTAATATACTACTTTTAAACTAAATACTTTTCATTGAGTTTGAATGGAGATTCGTAAATCTTTCAATCTTTATAATTTGGGCTTTTATCCCCCCTTTTTAATAAAGTTTTATTTAATTTTGTCTCTGATTACCTCTCATCCAGTTGATTTTTATTTTTCAGGGACATCTGTGATTCTTTGACTTGATCTCTACCCTCTTTTTCTCTCCCTATGACTTTATTTTCATCTTTTAAAATTTATATTCTGTACTCTGAGAGAGGTTTCCAAATTTATTGCAGTAATGGAATACTAACTTGGGGATGGCTGGAGACTAATTTCTTAGGGGAGAGCGATCCAAAAGGTTAATACCTGTACTTATAACTTACATGAACGCCTTTGTGAATGTCTATGGTTACAGCTATGTCTTAATATGTTGTTTTATGAGAGTTAATAATGGCAAGAGTTCTAAATAGCTGGATATAAAAGTAACTGTTGGGCTCAAGATGTGAAACTACATTAAACACTAGTCTAATCTTTTCTCAGACTTAGCAAAACCCAGACTGTTTGAGTTACTTATATGTAGATTACCAATGGTTCCTCCAAGTGGGGAAAAGGGACACAAGAATTATGTCAGGAAATATCTGAGAAAGCATAACTGCCTATGCTCATGTCCTTATATGACAAGTATCCTTCTGTGATGAAAGAGAAATTGTGGCAAAGATATGTGGCTGAATCACGTCAAAACACACACATCAGAATGATCTTTCGGGACTTCCCTGGTGGTTCAGTGGTAAAGAATCTGCCTTACAATGCAGGGGACACTGGTTCGATCCCTGGTCAGGGAACTGGGATCCCACATGCCACAGGACAACTAGGCCCGCGTGCCACAACTACTGAGCTCACGCCTCAACTAGAGCCCGCGTGCCGCAAGCTACAGAGCCCACACGCTCTGGAACCTGCACACCACAACTACAGAGCCCACACGCCCTGGAGCCTGCGCGCCACAACTAGAGAAGAGAAAACCCGCATGCCACAACTAGAGAGAAGCCTGCACACCACAGCGAAGATCCCGCGTGCCGCAGCTAAGACCTGACGCAGCCAAAAATAAATAAATAAATCTTAAAAAAAAAAAAAAAGAATGATCTTCCACTACACTGATTCATTTTTCTTTTTCTTTTTTTTCTTTTTTTTTTTTTTCGCGGTACGCGGGCCTCTCACTGTTGTGACCTCTCCCATTGCAGAGCACAGGCTCCAGACGCGCAGGCTCAGCGGCCATGGCTCAAGGGCCCAGCCACTCCGTGGCATGTGGGATCTTCCTGGACCGGGGCAAAAACCCATGTCCCCTGCATCGGCAGGCGGACTCTCAACCACTGCACCACCAGGGAAGCCCCACTGATTCATTTTTCCCACAGTTCAATTGTGCTCTTTAGAGCTTCACTGAGAGTTTAAATTCTGATATTAGTTTCCTTTTTAATTTTGTCTTATCCCGTCTATCTCTCCTTCATCCTGGCCTACTTATCCTTGGATAACAATTCTTTCCTAATAGATTTCTTTTACTTAATTGAGCATGCTGAATAGTTCCCTGGAATTTTCTTTTGGATCTTGAAACGGCAAGATAGTTGAGTGAGGCAGCTTACTAATGGGATTATTAGCTACAAATCAGTTAAATGAATAATTGAACAATAGCAGTTTTGGGGAAAATAATAGATATGTGTCTTAGAACCATACTCCTCCTTTATGCAAACTCTAACGACACCCCCTTCCCTCCAGGGGTAAGACCCTGAAGGCCACGCTTATATAGTGTGACTCTGCCCTGCCTCATACCCCATCATAGCTGGTTGGAAGATGTACTGATGTATGAAGGAATTGGGGTTGAGAGTTACTAGTTACTTTGGGGTATTGCTTGAGTTTAGATTGTGCGAACTGTGGTTCAACAAGGCAGCCAAGTATATGAAAACAAAGAATGCAGTTTGTGGATACCGGAGCAGAAGATGATGTGCAAAGAGATATAGGAATAGAGTATGAGAGACGAGGGAGTGAGTGATAGCCAGAGCAAGAGTGACAGTGAGAAGCACTTCCTTGTTCCAGTTCCTCTTAAGGTCCTGTTGAAATTCATCTCTTTGTCCTCTGAGCCACATCCATGTGCTAACAACAATTTCCCTTTAGTTTGGAGGAGGAGTCTGAGATGACTAAGAGAACATTGATTAAGGCATCCCTTCCTAGCCATAATCAGCGAATTGTATCATTGTGAGTAAGAGGTTGAAAAAGATGTTTCACATTCTGTCCCAATAGTGGGAGGATATGCATCCAGCTTATCCCAAAGTAATATCAGACGATTAGGAAACAAAGTGAAAAAGTGCGGGGGTGGGTTAGGATGAGGGAACAGAGACCACAGCCTCATTTTACCTCTGTGGAAATTATTTTCTGATCCCTCAGAAGGTAGACCCCCCCCCCCTTTCCTAGGTCTTGCTGAAGTACTGAGCTATGGGTTCCATATGAGCAGCAAAAGCTTGTGCAGCTTAGCTAATAGCTAATTCCTGATCACGGAATTAAAGGTGAGTGAGAGCTTTTAGCTTGGTGGTGAGGACCCCAAGCATAGGCTGAAGTGGAGGGTCATATCCAAGGCTTGCCTGCTTTTCGTGTTCAATATTAGCCAGAGAAACCTAGAGCTGCAGGTCAGTGAAAAAGCAGTGGGCATACATTTTTGATGGATGCTGTGACTTTGGAGGAACAGCAGGTTGCCTTTTAAAAAGAAAGAAGACAGTGAGATTCATCTAGATGGGAATCAAGCCTTTGGGACTGACAGCAGGTTGGCAGGGATTGAGGGCATTCTCCAAGGTGGCCCTTGAACATCACCAGGGCCAGGGGGGTTCTTGGATGCTATATTCAGTGACAGCTTTCTTCTTTTGAAACATATTATGAAAAATTTCAAACATACAAAAAACGCCTCAGATTTAACAACTGTTGGTATTTTTCCATATTGTTTCATCTTTTCTTTCCAGATGTATTTAAAATTATGAACATTATGGTATTTCATCTCCAAATATTTCAGTCTGCATCTCTTAAAAATAAGGACACTTACAGGACTTCCTCGTTGTCCAGTGGGTAAGACTCTGCGCTCCCAGTGCAGGGGGCCTGGGTTCGATCCCTGATTGGGGAACTAGATCCCACTTGCCTGCCTCAACTCAAGAAGTCTGCACTCCACAGCCTAGGATCCCACGTGCCGCATTGAAGACCCAGTGCAGCCAAAATAAATAAATAAATATTAAAAAAAATAAGGACGCGTTCTTACATAACAGCAATGCCATTATCACACTGACAAAAATCAACAATTCCTAATATGTTCCCAAGCTAAGTCCTTATTCACATTTACAAAACTGTCCCCCAAATGTATTTCACTATTGATTTGTCTATACAGCCCCCAAAGGCCACAGCTTTCATTTGGTTGTTATTCCTCTTAAACATATTTTAATATGGAACAGTCCCCCACCTTTTCTTTCATGCTGTTGACTTTCTAAGAAGCCAGATCAGCTGCTCTGCTGCTCTGCAGAGGCGTATCTCACCTTCTGGATCTGATTGCTCTTTTTTTTATATATATATATATTTATTTATTTGTTTGTTTTTATTTTTGGCTGCGTTGGGTCGTCATTGCTGTGTACAGGCTTTCTCTAGTTGCGGTGAGCGGGGGCTACACTTCATTGCAGTGAGCGGGCTTCTCATTGCAGTGGCTTCTCTTGTTGCAGAGCATGGGCTCTAGGGACATGAGCTTCAGTAGTTGTGGCATGCAGGCTCAGTAGTTGTGGTGCATAGGCTTAGTTGCTCCGTGGCATGTGGGATCTTCTTGGACCAGGGCTCGAACCCATGTCCCCTGCATTGTCAGGTGGATTCTTAACCACTGTGCCACTAGGGAAATCCCGCCATCATTTCTTTGAGTACTTTTTTAACCCTGCCTTCTTTCTCCTTTCTTTGAGACTCTGATGACAGGAGTGTGAGAGATATTTTGTTATAGTCTTACTAGTCCCTGAGGCTCTGTTCACTTTTTAATATTTATTAATTTATGTATTTATTTATTTGGTTGTGCTGGGTCTTAGTTGCGGCAAGCGGGTTCCTTAGTTGCAGCATATGAATGCGTAGTTGTGGCATGCATGTGGGATCTAGTTCCCTGACCAGGGATCGAACCTGGGCCCCCTGCACTAGGAGTGCAGAGTCTTACCCACTGAGACACTAAGGAAGTCCCTGAGGCTCTGTTCATTTTTGTTTTCTCTCTGCTGTACAGTTGGGTAATTTCTAATTTTCATTCCTCTAGTTCACTGATTTTTCCCTCCATCCCTTCCATTTTGCTATTGAACTCATCCACCGAGTTTTAAAATTTCTGTTATTACATTTCTCAGTTTTAACATTCTATTGGTTCTTCTTTAAGTCTTCTATTTCTTTGCTGAAGCTCTATTTCTTTGATGAGGCTTCCTTTTTTTTATTTGTTTGTTTCAAGCTTTTTTATTGAAGCATTTAAAAAATCATGGCTGCCTTGCCATCATTGTCACATAGCGTTAACGTACCTGTCGTGTGTTGGCATATATTTTCTTTTTTCATTCAGTTTGAGAACTTCTGGCTCTTGATATGACAAGTGACTTTTTACTGAAATCTGTACATTTCGAGTATTGTGTTATAATACTCTGGATCTTATTTAAACCTCCTGTTTTAGCTGACTTCATCTGACACTGATCAGGCAGTGAAAGTGTTGGCACCCCTCCTTACTGCCAAGTGGAGGTGGAAGTCCAGGTTCTTCATCTCTATGGACACTGCAGAGAGGAGACTGCCCGCAGTGGTGATGAAAGTCCTGACTCCTTATTCAGCCTTTCCTTGACACCACTTGAGTGGGTTTGTGGGAGGAAGGGTCAGTTGCCTCCTTACAGCCTGGCAAGCATGGATCTTGACTCCCACTTGGTCTTCGCTGGCATGTATGGGGATTAGGTCAGTTTTTTTGTTGTTCTTTTGTTTTGTTTTTTGGGGGATTTTTTTATGGTAGCGTTTGGCTGTAGTAAAGTGGCTATTGTTCAAAAATTTTCTATATTGCTAAGTTGCCCTTTTCCTGATCCTTTAGCTAGAGAGAGTAGACTTTCATAGGGTTTGTTTGTTTGCCTGTTGGTGTTTCCAGATTGCTGGCTTCTCCAAGACCCAGTCTGGGATATATGGGACAAAAAGAAAACCCACAGAACTCACCTCTGTGTCATTTTTCAGGTCACAAGGTCCCTATGCCAGTCCACCTTCCTCTCTCCATCTTTCAGAGTTTTCTTGTTGTCTTATGTAAAAGATTCAGGGTTTTTAGTTGTACTTAGCAATAGGAATAGGGGAAAGTATGTCTACTCCATCTACCTGGAAACTGAACCATCCCCAAGAATACACTTTTTAAAAATATATATATAAATTTATTTATTTTTGGCTGTGTTTGGTCTTCGTTGCCGTGTGTGGACTTTCTCTAGTTGCGGTGAGCGGGGGCTACTCTTCGTTGCAGTGCTCGTGTTTCTTGCTGCGGTGGCTTCTCTTGTTGCAAAGCACAGGCTCTAGGCGACGGGCTTCAGTAGCTGCAGCATGCAAGCTCAGTAGTTGTGGCGCACGGGCTCAGTAGTTGTGGCTCGCAGGCTCTAGAGCACAGGCTCAGTAGCTGTGGCGCACGGGGTTAGTTGCTCTGCAGCATGTGGGATCTTCCTGGACCAGGGCTCAAACCCGTGTCTCCTGCATTGGCAGGTGGATTCTTAACCACTGCACCACCAGGGAAGCCCAAGAATACACTTTTAATTACTGTAGTTTTATATTATGTTTTGACATTTGGTAGCAACAACTCCATTATTTTTCTTTTTAAAAAGTTGTCTTGGTTATACTCATCCACTTCCAGGTTAACCTTATTTTTATTTATTTATTTTATTTATTTTAAAATATTTATTTATTTATTTTATTTTTGGCTGTGTTGGGTCTTCGTTGCTGCATGCAGGCTTTCTCTAGTTTTGGCAAGTGGGGGCTACTCTTCGTTGTGGTGCACGGGTTTCCCATTGTGGTGCCTTCTCTTGTTGTGGAGCATGGGTTCTCAGCACATGGGCTTCAGTAGTTGTGGCACTTGAGCTTCAGTAGTTGTGGCATGTGGGCTCAGTAGTTGTGGCTCGCGGGCTGTAGAGCACAGGCTCAGTAGTTGTGACGCATGAGCTTAGTTGTTCCGTGGTATGTGGGATCTTCCCAGACCAGGGCTCGAACCCATGTCCCCTGCATTGGCAGGCAGATTCGTAACCGCTGTGCCACCAGGGAAGCCCTATTTTTATCTTTTAAAATTATTTATTTATTTATTTATCTGGCTGCACTGGTTCTTAGTTGTGGCATGCGGGATCTTTTGTTGTGTCACGGGGGCTTCTCCCTAGTTGTGGCACACAGGTTCCAGGGCATGCAGGCTCAGTAGTTGAGGTGCACAGTCTCTCTAGTTGTGGCGTGTGGGCTCTCTAGTTGTGGCACGTGGACTCTCTAATTTTGGCACGCAGGCTTAGGTGCCCTGCAGCATGTGGGATCTTAGTTCCCTGACCAGGGATGAAATCCATGTTCCCTGCATTGAAAGGTGGATTCTTAACCACTGGACCACTAGGAAAGTCCCTCCAGGTTAACTTTAGAATTAGCACTTCAAATTCCCTTTTTAAAAATCCCACTAGAATTTTGACTGGGATTATATTAAATTTATAGAGGAGAGGGTATCCACTGTATTAGAATATTAAGTTGTTCCATCTAAGATCAAAATCTCTTTATTTTTATTCATGCTGTATTTTATGCTCTTTATTGAAGATCCATAGTTTCCCTGAACACTTTTCGTTAGATTTATTCTTACAGTTACAGGGTTTTTTTAAAATTGTAAATGGGATATTACTAACTAGCACTTTATAACTGGTAATTGTGAATGTATATAGAGTCATTGTTTTCTATATATTTATCTTGTACCTGGACACTTTACTCAGTCTTTTCATAAATTTTTTCAGTGGCTTTTTTTTCTCTTCTAAGCATCCCCTTCCCCATTTCTTCTGGTAACTGTTGCAGGAGTACATATATAATCCAGTACAAGTCAATCACAGCATCTTAACCTCCTGGATGATAGGTGTACACATGACCCAAGATAAACCAATCAAAACGCTTCCTGGGATTTTTTATGGTTGTTGTTGACAGGCAGGAGGTTTGTTTCTTTTCTGGTCATGGAGTTGTCAGGTACAATGCTGGATGCCATTGGTGGCCAATGTTCTCTAATTTGCTTACAGAAACCCACCCTAACTTGGAAGACAATTAAGCTGAAACAGAATATGAAAGCAAGACAACTGAGAGAAAGTGAGAGTGAGTGCGCAAGCAGTATTTTGTCCCTATTTTCAATATATCCCTGCCTTTCCCATCCCATGAGCCAAAAAGCCCCCTCTTCTTTAAATTACTTTGAGTGAGGTTGCTTTATTTGCAGCTAAAAGAATCTTGACCAAGAAGATCTGGTACGAAAAGTGGGGCGTTGTATGTCACAGAATTTAAAACGTGGACCTGGCCAAGTGGTATGGAAAGCAGTAATAAAGACATTGTTTCCAATTTTATTATCCTCATGGAAATGGATTAGCTCATCTAACCATTTCCTGTTGTACTTTAGGGCTCAGACTATGTGCCCAATGCTGGTGGAATTATTGGAGGTTTCATAGAAAAATATCACATATTTTTATAAGATATTGAAGGTGATGTACTACTTGTGGTCTTCATATCGTGCTACAAGATAACAAAAATCTTTCCTTTAAGCTGGACCATGAGAGGAGGTTGGATAATTAGCTTTGTTAATAAAGATCTAACCAATGATCTAAGACCAATCATCTAAGACCACTGAGAGACAATTGTGAGTTACCTGTAATTGCAAAAGCTGAATTTTATTTTCTATGCTAAAATTAAGAGGAGCCAGAGGAAACAATCCATTGTAATCATAACCTAGTTTTTTTTTTTCTTCATCTTTTTATTCTGCTTCTTCAGTGTTGGATAACTCCCCTTATCGTCCCAACAGTCCTCATGGCTGACAGCAGCTCCTTGTTCGAGATCATCAAGATCATCAAGAAAGAACAAGTCCGTGTCCCAGCATTTTCAGCTAAAGTCCTGTAATTCATTCTGATTGGGCTGCCATAGATCATGTGCCCATCCCTGAACAATCATTTTGGTGAGGGAGATGGGGACGTACTGATTGGCACATCCCTGGACTTTGGGGTAGAAAACAACCCCAGATTAAATCTATTGGCTGAGAATGAGAGGATGAAAGTTGGTTCCCCAAAAGAAATTCAGTCTCAGTCACAGAAAGGATGCTGGTCTGTGAACCCCAGATGCCCATATACATACCAAGGAAGAATCTTAACCTAAGGTCTAGAAGGATAGTCAGAGCCCCAAGCCTGTTGCTAAGAGACAAACCACAAGAAGTGGGCTCAGAATCGAGTTACATGACTGGGCAAGATTTCTGGCGTTGCTTACTTGCATGTGGCATCCCTAGGAACTGAAGTGGCAGACAGCCAACTAGGATTTAAGGGAGTTGTGTCGCTAGAGAAATCACAAGCCTTGCAAACAGAGGCTTCTGGTTGTTCAGCCCTGAGATAATTCCAACTCTAATTATGCCAGTGGGAAGTGGAGCATTTGAGCAGGACACCTCCCGAGAGGGGAATACTCTTTAAACTCCTCTCGGGTCTGGCCATGGAGGACAGTGGACGAGATAAATCCAGGCAGTGGGCAAAATCAGAGGCTATCAGACTTGCTAAGAGAAACCTGATTTCACTGCCAGGGAAGTGAGACATTGCAGATCCCGTCCTTCTGCCTGTGGTATTTTCCAGACTGTAGACCATTGTCTGTTATTCCCCCTTATTCTTTAAAAAATATATACAGTAAAAGTTTTTTATGAAAATAATATAAGTGCTCACTTTTTTTTTTTTTTGGCGGTACGCGGGCCTCTCACTGCTATGGCCTCTCCCGTTGCGGAGCACAGACTCTGGACACGCAGGCTCAGCGGCCATGGCTCACGGGCCCAGCCGCTCCGCGGCACGTGGGATCTTCCCGGACTGGGGCACGAACCCGCGTCCCCTGCATCGGCAGGCGGACTCTCAACCACTGCGCCACCAGGAAAGCCCATGCTCACTTTTATAACACCAAATAATATAGAAGGTTATGAAGTGAAACACTAATCTGTCTCCAGAGCCTCCTCCTCTGGGAGTTCCTACTCCCTGAGGTTTACACTGTTAAGAGTTAGGTCTGTATCCTTCAGAGGTTTTCCTATGTAAAACTGAAAAATTAAAGTCTTCCTCCATCAATTCTGAGGCCCATTCCCCTGAAGTAATCATCTTCAACCATTTCTCCTTCTAACCTTCCTGATAGTACTTCCATGATGCCAGAAAATATGCTAATATCTCTGTACCTAATTCATCAAGTTTAAACAGTATCTCCTGACTCCCTGCAATGAAAGGTGATGAATTTAGCTTGCTTTCACCATTTCCTGTCTTTCCCTAATCCCTGCTGGTCACCTATTTATTTACTCCTTCTATTACTTACTTTTAGGGCTTTAAATAATCCATTTAAACATCTCTTTCTTGACTTCTCTTTGGGTTGTTGCCTATATAAAAATGACTTCATTTTATTCTCATACTTGATTGATATATTGGCTGGGTATAATTTCCCCTAAATATCAATATGAATCAGGTTTAGCTGTAAATAAGAGACCCAGAACATCGGTGCCTCAAACAAATTGCGGTTTATTTTTATTTTTTTCATGTAAAAGATGGCAGGGGACTAGGCTCCTCCCAGTTTTCTGCCACACGTAAGATGTGGTCCTTGTTATCACAGTCCGAGATGATGGCCTCTTATTAGCTTTCCAGGCAGCATTATGGAGGGAGGAAGGTGCAAAGGGGAAGGGACAGCTGGAACTTGCATGGCCACACAGCTCCAAGGGAGGCTGGAAATACAATCTTGATTCTGGGTGGCTCTGTGCACAGCTAAACACCAAAGGTTCTACTACAAAGGAAGAATGAGGGAGCAGACGCTGGGGACAACTAGCAGTCTTGCCACTCCCTCTTCCCTTTGCAGGTTTTGCTCTACCTTCTTCTTGAATCAGGGGTTGCCGATGAGATGTCTGATGACAATCTGGTTTTCATTCCTTTGCAGGTAATCTGATCTTTCTCCTAGAAAGTTTCAAATGGGAGAGAATTACATCTGCAGAGGCCTTGGGACCTGAGAGCACAAATCATGTTCTCACCATGTGCTGCTGACCTGTTCGTCCTTTTCTCAGACTCCTTCCTTCTTGTGTCCTCTCTGTCCAGCCACTCAGCAAGTGTGGGTGCTCTCATCTTTCCTCTCACTCTCCCTGAGTGACAGCACCCTCCTGTGGATTCTGCTACCACCCACTGGGATGAATTCCAAATTTATATCCACAGCTTAAGTTTTTTCTCAATCTCTAGATCCAAAACAACGCACTCATCTACTGGTCTCTCCACCTGACAGACTCACGGGCCCCCAGACCCCTCATTGCCGCTCTGACCTCTTCCGTTCCTCTCACTCCGGTTTGCAATTCCTCTGTGTCCCTCTCTTGAGGAACTGCTAGCAACTTTCCCCTCTGTGCATGCCAGGAACCTGCGATTTTGGAGTGGTCTACACCCCTGTATGTTGCTTCCTCTCCCTGACTTTCCTTCTTCCTTTCTTCCCTTGGCTACTTCTTTTTTTTGTAAATTATTTTTGGCTGCGGTGTGCGGGCTTCTCTTTGCGGTGGCTTCTCTTGTTGCAGAGTACAGGCTCTAGGGCACGTGGGCTTAGCGGCTCTGAGGCATGTAGGATCTTCCCAGACCAGGGATCGAACCCGTATCCCCTGCATTGGAAGGCGATTCTTAACCACTGAGCCACCAGGGAAACCCCCCTTGGCTAGCTCTTGTTCATCTTTCATAACTCAGTTGAGGGGCAACTTTTGGGGGAATATGTTTCCTGGTTTCTTTCTGCCTCAGTCTGATTTGGGTGCCCCTCTCTTGGGTTCCCAAGGTGTCTGGAGAGTCCCTGTATCTCCTCATCATCGTGAAAATTTCTAACCATCCGACCCCTCATCTGGACTGGAGCTATTTGATGGTAGAGACGGGATCTTATCTCTGAATCCCCAGCATCTAGTAGAGGGTTTGGCACAGAAAAGTGGAAGCTTCCTTTTTTTTTTTTTTTTTTTTTTCCCCTGTGCTGTCCAGTTCATTTTGTACATATCTCTTCATAACTGAACCCCCTTTTCTTTGGGGAATCCCCTCCACTCCACGTGGTCCTGAGGAGCTGTGAGTTGGGGTACTCCCTCACTTCTGCCTCCTCTAAAGAGGCAAACACGTGACCCAGCCTGGGTTAATCACAGTCTCAGCAACAATGATTAGACCAATGGGTATCGCTGACCGAACAGGACCAATGAGACCATTCCTTGGGATTAATATGCAGACACAGGAAGGAGGTCCTCTTCATGTTGGGAGTGCTAGATGAGATGACACAGGCATGGGGCTCTAGGTGACCACCTTCCCTCCACGTGAAGGAGTCTCTCTGCAGAGCAGAGCCAAGCAGTGATGGAGACGAGCCGCGGACAGGCGTGGAGCTCTAGTGGCTCCCGTTGCCCTTCCTTCTCTCCTTTAGGCGCTCACAGTACCACCCCCAGTCCTGTGAACCAACAAATTCCCTTTTTGTTTAAGGTGGTTTGAGTGGGTTTCTACCACTTGAACTGAAAGAGTTCTGACTAATAGAGAACTCCATAAAAGTTTAAGGAAAACATTAATAAACCAAGTGGACCAGCTACAGTGCCTCTCTCCCATGTGCTCCCTCTGAGCCTGGCAAGATGCCTCCCAATCTATGCTCTTTGGAGAGGTTGATACCATCCCTGTCTGCACTTATGGTGTCAATTCTGAACTCCTCAGCCTGGCAAGTGAGACCTTTGCAATCTGACCACAACTCCCCGGCCAGTCTCCCGTCCTCCTCCCAGGCAGCCTTTGTGCCAGCCAGATAAATGCCAACAGTCCTGCACTTGCCCTGTTGTTCCTGACTGCTGCATCTTTGCCTGAGCCTCAGCCTGGAATGCTCCTCCCTGCCCATGAATCCCAATTCACCAGCCAAGGCCAGTCTCAAGTGGCACCTCCTTCAAAACCTTCCCCGCACCACCCCCAAGCAGAGTCCAGCCCTCTTTTCTGCAGCAGTCGCCTCCGTTGTCCACCCGTCGCACTGAATTGCAATTGTCGTTTACTCATCTGTCCTTCCTCTGCTAGACAGAGTTCCGTAAGGGCAGAGAGCTGCTATTTATCCACCTCTGTGTCCCCATCTCCCAACACCCACAGCACACTGTCAACTAACATGTGGTGAGTGAGTGGAGGTCTTAGGAAGAGGCTTCATTTCCTTCTCTGTTAAATGGTAGAAAGGGAGTTCTGACCCCACACACCTCCAGGTTTCAGGTTTCAGAAGAAAGGTGAGTCTTGTGATCCCTCCCCAGGACCCCCTCCATGCCCAGAGGGTGGAGAGTGGGAGGGCAGTGTGGATGCCGTCTGACTGGCCCGTGTATGCTCTGGCTTCTGGTTCAGTTAGTGATGGGACCATATTGCCTTAGAGAGCTCGGACTCTCCCTGAGTTTTGCAGAGCTTTGAGTAGCCCCGCCTCCTCTCTCACTGTCCACCTCCCAGAACCAACAAGGTCAGAGAAGGGAGGTTCTTGGGAATCTCCTGGCCCTCTGTCCATGTGGCAGGGCACTTGGCAGATTTATCTTTGGGAGGTGTGGGGTGAGCTTTGGGGGAGTGAGGGAAGGAGCCAGGGGAGATTCTCTCCATTGCAGTGCACACATCCCCTTGCTGTGCCTGTGTTGCTGTACGAGGCTTCTCACACCATTGAGAGGCAGTGTGGTGGAGGGTCTGGGATCCAGAGTGGCTGTGTGACCTTAGGCAAGTCACCTAATTTCTCCGTGCCACAAGTGCCTCATCTGTAGGATAGGAATAATAATACTAACCTCATGAGTAGCTGTGAGGGACACATGAGTTGATATTTGTAAAGCACCTAGTAAGCGCTATGTAGATGCTTGTTTAGACTATACTAGGGTTTCATGTTTTGAAATTCAATCATGGGATCCCAGAACACTTTTCATCCTTAATAAAGAGACCCCTCAGTTGTCTGTGAGCGCAGGGGTGGAAATGGTCATGGAACTACTTGGAGAATGGAAAAGATATAGTGAATTTCCTCAAGTATCCACAAGAGGGCACCCAATTTCCCGAAAGAGCCCACTTCGCTATGTAGAGCCTTAGGGGACTTACTGCCTCCATGGGCCATATTGGATGAAGGTGCTGGCCAGTGATGATAAATGACTCATACAAAATCATCTCCAAACTCAGGCTGTGTGTACCCCAATACACACCACCTCTTACTCCTCAGAGACCCAGATATCCTCACCCTTCAGCACTGTCCCTGAACCTGCTACCCTGAGGTCTGGATGCTTGGGAAAGGAGTGTCAGGTGCTTCCATGCCTAGATTTGCTAGTTCTGTCATCCCCATCCCCACCGCGCCCCCGGGAGTCAGATCCCTCCACTAACCTCACCCATCAGGCTCTCAAAATGGTTCTTACCCTCATGCCATCACAGACCCCTCACCCACCACTCCCGCTCCCCCAGCTACCCGAGCCTGACCAGAGTCTGGGCTGGGTCGTGTGAGTCCAGCTCTGGACCTCACCTCTGGTCTTCCAGAGATAGCCGGAAATGGAGGCGGAGTGAGATGGTGAGACCGGAGAGTCTCCTTGGCCTGGCCCCACTGAGATGCTGACGTTTGAAGTGGGGAGATTACACCCAGCGCCTGATTCAGCAGAGAACTCAAGGACCAACATGGGACACCACTGCTCTTGGGTCTCTCTAGTGAAAGGTAGAGAAGCTGGAGGGTAGAGAAGGTGGAGGGTAGGGAAGGGAAGTCCCACAGACTGCCCCTCTCCACCTTTCCCTTCCTCCCCACAATCCAGGCCCAGGGCCACCTTCCTGCAGCCAGCTCTGTGGGGATGCCGCACTCCGGGACCCAGACAGGGCAGAATCACTCCCACCCCCCTCCCCGCTTCACAACAGAGGGAGTCAGGGGCAGAGGAAACAGCACGGGGCTCTATAGGAGACCTGGGTTCTATGCTTGGCACTGTCATCGACTGTTGTCACCTCCCTCAGTCTCAGTTTCCTCACCCTTAAGGTGGGGATAAGGATGCCACCCAGCTCAGGCAATGGGGCTGCTGACTGGCTCCTGGAGGAGATGGGATCCGAACTTGAAGACTGGGAAGGATGGGGGTCCTGCCAACTGCCAAAAACAGCTCCTAAAATTACTTAGTAGCTTAGTTGCAGCTGGAACAGAGCAGATAGCGACCTGAGATCTCCCTCAAAAGACAGGGTCCCTCAACTCTGTGGGCCCCTCACCATCAGTGCCTGGGACAGAACACGGCATGCCTGTGTCTGTTAGCTGACTGATCTCCCTCCCCAGTTAAGGAGGCTCGGGCTGTGAGGGGCTCCGGATTCACCCACCTCAGACACAGGAGACACTCCAGGCTAAAAGGGGCCAGAAAGTCCTGGAAGGGCAGCAAATCCCTGGCTGACAAAGATGAGGGTTAAGGGGGCAGAAGTGGGCACCTGCCCCAGGCCTCACCTTCACCTTCACCTTCACCTGTGGCACCGACACGGGGTGGCCGGGGTGGCAGGTGGCCCGGGTGCGTGTGGACACCCAGCTTCGCAGGAGACCCGGGGGTAGAGCCGCGCCGCCCAGCCCGGCCGCTCGGGTGCAGCGGGCACGGTGGCTGCGGGGTGGAGCCCGAGGACCGGAGACACCCGAGCGTCCTCGGTCGCCTCTGCGCTTCCCCGGGGGCTGCGGGGCTCGGGGCGCCGGGGAGGCGTGGGGTCCGCGGGGGCGGCCGGAGTCTCCGTGCCCTCCCTCCGCTCGCACCAACGCCGGTCCCCTCACCCAAAACGCGCACCGGGCGCTGCGGGACCCGGGACCGCGCCCCCGCCTGCGGCGCTCCCCCTGCAGAGAGGGCAGGCCCGGGAGCCCAGTCCTGGCGACCTTCTACCCCTCAGAATGAGTGACCTAGGGGCTGAGGAGGCTTCAGGATGACAACGAAAAGGCGCCTCAGGTCCTGTGAATTAAAGGTGTACATTTGTATACGATGGGGGACCAGCAGATCACACAACACTTTCACTCCCTTTTGAAAATATAATAAACCATTTTAAGAAAAGTGCACATTTATTGTAAAACCACAACAACTGATCAAACAACATTAGGAAAGAAAGTAGAGTCGTGGAAGATGAGTGCCTGTCCCTGCCTCCCACTGTCCCCAGGTCTGCTTTGTAGTCACATGATAAAAGCCTGGCGACTCCCTGTGAGGGTCTGGAGGAGAGGCCCTCAGACCCCTGAAGCTGGGGTGCTGGAGGGGAGACCCCAGAGCTGGCTGGTGCAGACTGAGTGGAAGCTATCATCCCAGTGCCACTACTGTCTGAGATTCTGGGAAGATGGGGCCCCAAAGGGCCTGGGGAAGGACTGGCCTCTTTGGTGGGACCTGGAGCAAAGACTTGCAGGTCAAGCAAGCTGAGGGGTCTTCCCTGCTCAGATATGGTCACCCCTGAACCCAGCGGCTCTGTTGGGCTGAACTGCTCTCCTCACACCCTGTCCTGGGAGTCTGAGAGCCCAAAGGCTTCCTCCACCCTCCTCATGCAGTAAGAGGCTCCTACCTACGCTAACCCTCAGAGCCGAGGAAATTCCGGGAACCGAATAGCAAACAGAGAAACCACAGGGCTTGGTATGTGTGGATAAAAAGAAAGCTTACAGGTCACTCAAGATGACTCAGTAGTTCGAGCGAGAGGTCACGTTAGCAGCGCCTGGGGGAAGGCTGCACCAGTGGGTCACCAGTGAAGGGGACCCCCAGGCTATCCAAACCTGAACCATTCTCCAGGATCTGTGTCAAGGACTGGGGATGAGAGCAGACGCCCGCGGGTCAGCCAGGGCCACCCAGTCCTCTGTGCTTCAGGTGTCGGTTCAGGTGGTCCCCTTTCAGACAGGCAAGTCTGGGCTTCTGACATGCTTCGGATGTGGCTGTGTGTGTGTGTGTGTGTGTGTGTGTGTGTGTAAGGAATGCCCATCCTCACTCCCTCCCCCACTGTAATCAGGAGAGCAGCCTTCCACAGGCCTTTGAAAGGTTGAGAGCCTGGCCTAGCACAGTCTCAGCATTACTGCCCCCTGGGGCCTCATGCCCTGTGTCAGCTCTAATCTGCCCTTCAGGCCAGGAATCCTTTAGGAATTGAGGATTCTTATCCACCATGTTCCAGGTGCCCCGGCCTGGGCCTGGCTCAGGGTAGAGGTTCAATAAGACTTCTGTCACTTGGAATCACAGCTGGGACAGCATGGTCTGTGGCCTCCGGGATGGCAGGGCCCTGTCCCCCAGGGCTTGTATTCTGGTGAGGAGGCAAGACAGATAACAATACAGAAAAATGAAGTAGTCCTGGGTGCAGGAAGAACATTGGCCTGGGAGTCAGGTGTCTTGATTTCTACTTTTGTCTTCCGTAAAATGGGGCAAGTGTTCACCATGTAGGCTGTTACAAGGATTAAAAACAAAAAGTCGTGAAAAACAAAAAAAAAGTCATGTAAGGTACCTGAGCCCCTCCCCAGCATGTCCCTTCCCTCTCTGGAACGTTTTTCCATCTGTTACTAAAGGGACTGTTAGATGATGCCTACGATGGCGCTTGTAGAGATGTTTTTCACACTGCATGTTGACAGTGGTGGGTCCCATGAGATAGGCTCCCTCCTGCTCTTGAGATCTAAGGGCAGAGTTGACATCCCCCCTAGGACAGGGCCCCACTCAGTCAGGGCAGGCAAATAGGCAAGTGACTACACGTTTCAGCTCAGTCTGCTCTTAATTAAGTGCTCAGCTGTTCTATCTTATGTACCTGGAATTAGAATTTAATCAGGGACTTGAGGGGGGTTCATCATTATCATAAAAATTATGTTCTTTTTCCCCTAATTTGTTTGATTGTTATTACTTACACAATGAACGTATATTTTTCTTACAATGATTTATTTAAAATATCAAATAAATTTTGATTTTTGGTTGTGTGATCTGCTGTGTCCCTATCTATACAAATACATACCTTAGGGTATGTTTATCTTTCAATGCATATGGGAGAAACTTGAAGCTTTACTACAAAAATGTGAACAATGTCACCTCTGGGGAGTTAGACAAAGAGTGAGGGTAGATCTTCAATGTTCTCTTTTGTACCCTTTAGGATTGCTTATACATTTTACAAGTACTTCTTTTAGAATTAAGATAACTTTGAGAAAAAGTATTCATAATATTTCACTCAATGATACTTAGCTCTTATCCTAAAAGAATAAGCAAATGTTGGTGCACATGTTCGCTGCAGCATGATTTAGAGAATATTTAGCAACTAACAACCTAATCTTCCATTAGTAAAGAACAGGCTAAATAAGTTGTCATTACTCTTCCAGTAAAATATGATACGTCAAAAATCACACTTTTAGGGCTTCCCTGGTGGCGCAGTGGTTGGGAGTCCGCCTGCCAATGCAGGGGACGCGGGTTCGAGCCCTGGTCCGGAAGGATCCCACATGCCATGGAGCAACTGGGCCCGTGAGCCACAACTACTGAGCCTGCGCGCCTGGAGCTTGTGCTCCGCAGCAAGAGAGGCCGCGACAGTGAGAGGCCCGCGCACCGCGATGAAGAGTGGTCCCTGCTCGCCCCAACTAGAGAAAGCCCTCGCACAGAAACGAAGACCCAACATAGCCAAAAATAAATAAATAAATAATTTTTAAAAAATCACACTTTTATAAATTACTTGATGATATGGGAAAATGCTCTTGATATAAAGTTAAGTTTTAAAAGCAGGATACAAATGTCAATACAGTTTGGTTATATAAATGATTGCCTCTGGTGATAAGATTAGCAATTTATAATTTTCTTAATTTTGTTGTAAATTTTCAAATTTTCTCAAATAGATTCGCATCATTTTATCTGCAAGAAAAAACAAACAAACAGTGATTTAATTAAATGAATGGAAAGAGCATTTAAGCCTGGAAAGGGTCCATGGACCCTCCAACCTCTCCATCAAACGATGTCTGAGTTGGCTTGTTCCGCCCCACTCAACGTACAACTTTTCCTTCAAACTCCCCTTCTCTTAATCCAACCATCTCTTGACCCTCAGTCCTTCAATTCACAGGACAGGAGGGGCCTTTTCGTTGTCATCCTGCAGCCTCCCCAGCCCCTAGGTCACTCATTCTGAGGGGTAGAAGGTCGCCAGGACTGGGCTCCCGGGCCTGCCCTCTCTGCAGGGGGAGCGCCGCAGGCGGGGGCGCGGTCCCGGGTCCCGCAGCGCCCGGTGCGCGTGTTGGGCGAGGGGACCGGCGTTCGTGCGCGCGGAAGGAGGGCACGGAGACTCCGGCCGTCCCCGCGGACCCCACGCCTCCCCGGCGCCCCGAGCCCCGCAGCCCCCGGGGAAGCGCAGAGGCGACCGAGGACGCGGCGCGCCGCTCCCTCCCGTCCGGCCCGGGCCCCGCGCTCGGGCGTCTCCGGTCCTCTGGCTCCGCCCCGCGGTCACCGGGCCAACTGCACACGAGCGGCCGGGCTGGGCGGCGCGGCTCTACCCCCGGGTCTCCTGCGAAGCTGGGTGTCCACACGCACCCGGGCCACCTGCCACCCCGGCCACCCCGTGTCGGTGCCACAGGTGAAGGTGAAGGTGAAGGTGAGGCCTGGGGCAGGTGCCCACTTCTGCCCCCTTAACCCTCATCTTTGTCAGCCAGGGATTTGCTGCCCTTCCAGGACTTTCTGGCCCCTTTTAGCCTGGAAGTCTAAGGTGTCTGAGGTGGGTGGATCTGGAGCCCCTCACAGCCCGAGGCTCCTTAATTGGAGAAGGGGATCAGATATAGGTTATTAGATATACAGATGATATTGTATTTTGTCAGTAGAGTACACCTGGTGGAGCCAGTGTTTGGGACACCTGCCTGACCACCAGGGGGAATTGGACCTGGAGCCCAGCGTGTGGTGGGCAGCACAGCCAAAGACAGCCCAGGCTGATGAGATCTCTAGTCTGGTGTTGCCCAAAGCTGCACTTACCACTTGCTTGGCCCCCAGAGTTCATCGTGTATTCAGTACCACCATCCTCTTTAACATGTCTGTCAGCTCTGGGTGGAGAGGGGGAGGAGGCACCAGATATCCAGGACTGAGCAACAGGTTATCCCAGGACTACCTAGTGTCCTGACTTTGTGGAGGAACAGGGTTACCTGAATTATGGCAAATCCGTGCAGTGGATTTGCATTGCCATGGTAGATAAAGCACACCTCTGCACCCCATTTCACACCAAGTCCCACAAAAGGACAGAAAAGATGGGAGGGGGAAATAGTGTGAGCAAATTGGAAATGCTGAAGAATTTCTTCAGTACGGAGATCAGTCCAGATCAGCCTTCCTGAGGAAGAAAATCACACCATGCGTTAGGTGGAGGACGGCCCTGGAACCAGAATCGAAGTGGTTAGATGCTGCCTCTGGAGCAGTGGGCAGCGCCTAACCTCCCTTTAATCACTCTAGCTGAGCAGCAGGCATGAGTAACGCTTGCAGAAGTGGTAAAACAAGTGTGGGCCCTGTGACTGGAAAGGCAGGATCAAGACGTCTTCACACCCAGAAGACAAAGGCCCAGCTCATCCCTCCTGGTGGCACACTGTGTCTAACATCCTAAGAGTTAACTGAGAAAAATGAGACGTGTGAAGAGGTACAATTAGGATCTCCAGAGGGATGGCTGGCAGTCTGTCACATGCACAGTCCCCAGAGAACCACGCCTCCTGCTGTGCGTGTCCTTGATAGTCCCCACTCACGTTGGCTCTGGGCTGGCCTGGGACCTGCTTTAATCAGTGTACTATGGCAGAAGTGTGCCAGCTCTGGGTTTAAACCTTAAGAAGTCCTGGCATGTTCCCCGTTTGTGCTCTTGGCAGCCCTGAGCCACCGTTTAAGAAGTCCAGCTACACTGCTGGAGAGATGAAGTCGAGAGACTGAACAAAAGGCAGTTAGACTGCATAGAGAAAGAGAGGCCTGGCCATCCCAACTGAATGCAGCTGTATGGACCACCTGCAAGACCAATAGAAGAATCGCCCGTCGAGCCCTGCCAAGACAAGGCACTTAGTTCTGGGGTAGTTTGTTGTACTACAGTGAATGACTGAAAACAGGAGGCAAGATAACACACACACACACACAGCCAGAAGCTCTGGAAATTAAATGTTTGATTGTCAGGGGGAAAAACTTCAGAAAATGGTTGAATAACAGTATGGATACAGCTGAACTGGAATACTGAGCTGAAGAATCTCCCATAATACAGTGCAAAGAATGAAAGTGATGGAAAGTGTGAGTGAAAAGCTTAAGTTATATGTAGAGTTTCCACATCCATCTAATAGAAGTTCTCTAAGAAGAGAATAGAGGGAAGGGTGTGTGGGGAGCAATAAAGAAATATGATAACATTTCTTACGCATCTTCAGTTTGAGAGAGCCCACTGAGGGTAGTACAGGAAGAATTAAAATGATCAACCCACATATATGTCGTGTTGACATTTCAGAGTCCAGTGATACGGAGAATACTCTAAAACCAAGGGAGTGGGGAAAGCTAAACAGATACCCAGCATACTGGACTAGGTGATGAAGAACGGACCAGGGATTGGCAAGGGTTGGCAGGAGTGAAAGGAGAGTTGGCCTCAGAGGGGCAGCACGGGGATTTTTTGAAATGATGAAACTTACACTGCTGTGGTGATTAATGACTAGGCATCTGTTAAAACATATACCTATGTAGTTTGCACGTGCAAAAACACCTGGATGATGCAGCTGACATAGGACTCAACGATTGTACTCCTGGGCATTTATCCCAGAGAAGTGAAAATACGTGTTCACACAAACACGTGGATGTTCATAGCAGCTTTGTTTATAACACAAATAACTGGAGTATAAGCCAAATACTGGAATCGGCTCAGATGTCCTTCAACAGATGAATGGTTAAACCAATTGTGGTACATACATACCATAGAAAAATACTCAGCAATATAAATGAATGAACTATTGCCACAGACAACGACTTGGATGAATCTCCAGGGAATTATACTGAGCAAAAAAGAGCATTTCTCAAAAGGTTGTGTACTGTATTATTCCACTTATATAACATTTTTAAAATGAAAAAAATTTGGAAAAGGCAGTCAGATTGGTGGTTGCCAGGGGTTAGGGATGGTGGGGAGAATGTATGGAAGGGAAGGAGGTGTGATTATAAAAAGGCAACAGGAGAGGATTGTTGCGGTATTGGAACTGTTCAGCGTCTTGACGGTATTGGTGGATACACAGTCCTACATAGGTGATAAAATGGTATAGAACTAAACATACACACGCACAAATGAGAACAAGTAAAACTAAGGAATTCTGAATAAATTGTATGGATGGTATCAATATTAATATCTTGGTTGAAATAGTACATTATAGTTTTGCAAAATGTTACCAATGGGGGAAACTGGACAAAATGTCTGTGATATCACTATTATTTCTTCTAACTGTAAAGTGAACCTACAATTATCTCAACAAAAATTTCAAAAAAAAAAAACCCACCTGAGCACATTTACCGCAAAGTGACAAGACTGATGACCTTGGAAAGTGGAGTTTGGGAGGTGGGGATAGGAGGAGGAGTCACTTTTACCTTTTATTTTACATGCTTGTAGTTTTAAAATTTATTCTGCATTAAGAATGCATCACTCCTGTAACAGAAGGAAGCAAATCTTTGTCTAAACCTCTTTAAGAACAGATATATAAACATAAATACTTTAATTTTATTTTTATATTAACAACATATTTGCAGTTTATTTTAGTGTATGGTGTTTGGTAAAAATCTGACTTTATTTCTGACCAAATGGTTTATCAACTATCATAGTACTATTTGTCAAACTCTGTTTTTCTTTTTCCCATTGATTTATGACGCTGCCTTTGGCACAGGCTAAATTCTTACATGTGCTCCAGTCTCCTCTGCTCTGTGTTATTTTTCATAATCCATTTGATGATTCATAAGTAACACATTTAACCTAATTAATTTAGAAAGTATTTTAATAGCTGATGAAAATTACTTAATTTTAACATCTATTTTTCAAATTGTTTTCTTAAATGGTCTCATGTTTATTCTTTCAGGAATCTAGAAAACCAGTAGCATTTAGAATCACATTGTCGGACTTCCCTGATGGCGCAGTGGTTAAGAATCCAACTGCCAACGCAGTGGACACGGGTTTGAGCCCTGGTCCGGGAACTTGTGGCACGCGGAGCAACTAAGCCCGTGCACCACAACTATTGAGCCTGTGCTGTAGACCCCGTGAGCCACAACTACTGAAGCCCAGGCACGTAGAGCCCATGCTCTGCAACAAAGAGAAGCCACCGCAATGAGAAGCCCGCTCAACACAATAAAGAGTAGCCCCTGTTCTCTGCAACTAGAGAAAAGCCCACGTGCAGCAATGAAGACCCAATGCAGCCAAAAATAAACCGATTAATTAAAAAAAAAAAGAATCACATTGTCAAGGAGCAAAGAAAAGGCCACTCTTAATTGTTTTATTACAGAAGTAATTTATACTCATAATTCAAACAATGCAGAAGACATAAAGACCATGATAAAAATTTCTCTCTCTCCCCACCCTACTCCATCCCTCTGACACAATTACTGTTTAGATGTTAGTGTGTATCCCTACACACCATTCTTTTTATTTATTTATTTATGGCTGCTTTGGGTCTTCATTGCTGCACGTGGGCTTTCTCTAGTTGCGGCGAGTGGGGGCTACTCTTCTTTGCAGTGCGCAGGCTTCTCATTGCGGTGGCTTCTCTTGTTGCGGAGCACAGGCTCTAGGCACGCAGGCTTCAGTCCTTGTGGCACATGGGCTCAGTAGTTGTGGCTAATGGGCTTAGTTGCTCCGTGGCATGGGGATCAGGGAAGTCCCACCCCATTCTTTGTGCTTATATAAATATGTAAACATGTACACACACATTGATTATTTTTTTCTTTTCATTGAAAAAGGAACATTGGATTGTATTATTCACATTACTCTGAAATTTGCTTTTCTTATTCAAGAGTAAGTAATAGAAATCCTTCCTGGTCAATAAATATACACCTTACTAATTTTTTAATTTTATAATTTAGCTTGCTTTCTATCTTTTTATCATACAGTAGTTTAAGAACTAAGTTGTTCTGGAAGCCTTGTTATGAAGAGCTTTAGTGTCTCACGTCTCCCATTCTTTGCTCCTTGGAGGCAACTCCCTTCAACTCTTTTAGCTCAAAATGTTTATATAGCTACTTAGTTGTTTTGCAATGTTGCCACATTATCTATTTACTTCCCAGGATGGAAAATAGGGATTTATCTTCCTCGTCTCCAACCCCTGTCTCATATATGCTCACTTCCCCACATATTCTCAGCATCATTATATCATAAATATGGCTGAAACCTGATTGGCTAGATCCATGTTCACATCACTGGGACCATGTAAAACTCTATCCATAACTGAAATTTACAGAGCACTGTAAGTTCTTTTCCTTTTCTGAACAACTTTTTCCCCTCCAAACTTAGTAACTGTTTGCCTATTTTTCTATGAATATATCACTACTCCAACCCCAAACCTTTTACCAATTGTCCAAATCGCTTCTCAATATTTTCAGTCACATCAAGAATTTGATCCTTTCATCTTATGGAAGAATCTTTCCCGAGCAGAACCTTCCCTCCTGCTCCAATCTGGGCTGACCACTCTCCATCGTCATCCTTTTGCTTCTCTCTTGGGTTGCATTCCTGATGCCTGTGTTCCACGTCTTTTCTTTCTTGGTTTCCATCCTCATTTCGGTAGAGTATATCCTTTAGTAGCTTCCTGAGAAGGGGTACATGGCACATATTTTCAGAATTTGTACATCTTGAATTTCTTGTTTCAATTCACATTAAATTGGTAGTTTTTGTGGGTTCAAAATTCTGAGAATTAACTTTCCCTCAGAGAAGTAGTGGTTCATTGTCTTCTAACTTCCGGTGTTACTCTTGGGGTTCAAAGCCTTTCTGGTTATTTTTCATATGATACTTTTTTTTCTTTCTCAGGAAACTTGTAGGATCTTTTCTGGGCCCCTGGTATTTGGAAGTTTTGAGATGGTGTGCTTTGAAGTGAATCTATTTTAGATTTTTTTGTCAGTTTTATCTTCTATGAAGAAATCTCTTCTGGGAATTCCCTGGCAGTCCAGTGGTTAGGACTCTGCTTTCACTGCCATGGGCCCGGGTTCGATTCCCACCCCCCAGAAAAGAAACCTCTTCTGAAAGCTTCTGCTCACAACCCACACTTAGGTGATGGGCTATCACCTGGGAAAGCCTTGTCACCAGGCTCTCAGAGAGCAAGTGACCCTTTTGTCTGTTTATGTTTGAGAATGGGACACTAAGCACTTACTGGAGGAGCTGAGTTAATGGAGTAGCTGAGCTTTATCTACAGAAGGCTCATGTAGTGATCTGTCTGGACCTTTTTAGGGGACCCCTTTTGCATCTTTCCTCATGAGCTGGTAGGATTCTTTCAGGCCGCTTGGACCCCTTGCCTATGGAGTTTAAACTTCGTGGCCAGTGTCTGGGTGCTGAGTGGAAGGAGAGGTTCGGGAAGGGAGTCTCAAAATTTAACATGTAAACATCACTTATCCTCCTGTTTTCTGAATAGTAGTCCCACCCTCAGCTACATCTGGCACCTCACAGCACAGAGACTATTTATTTTAATCTCTCCACATAATAAACCTCCATTCTTCTTTGGGGAATTAGAAGGGGAAGTTGTTCATCTGTGTTGAGTATGGAGAAAATTAGAGGACATACATGTTTCTTAAACAGGCTTTTAAACAATCCTCCTTTTTCTTTTTCCAAACTTATCTTCTCCCCCACTTCCAGAAGTACCTGGTAACTTCTATACCAAGAGCCTTTAGGGAATTACATAGAAATCAGGGTTGTTACTGGGCTTTTCCCACTGCTAGCTGCATGGTATTATCACTGACCATTTGTTTCCAGTTTCCAAAATTTTGTTGATACTGTCTCCTACCTCAATTGCTATGTTTTTCTTTTAATGTCTATAAATATCTTTTAAAAATAACCCATGAATGTGATAAGCAGACTCCACTAAAGAAACGAAGAGTGGTAAAAATGGTAAAAGTTAAAGTAACAATAAGGTTATTTTTTCTTATTTTTAATCACTCTAAAAGAGAATTTACTAAAAAAAAAAAAAATAGCTCAAAATAGATCACAGATCTCAATGTAAAACTATAAAACTTCTAGAAAACATAGAAGAAAATATGTTTGCCATTAGGTTAGGCAAAAATCTGCTAAATACTATACCAAAAGCAGAGAAAAATTGATAAAATTGGACTTCATCAAAATTAAGAACTTACGCTCTTCAAATGATACTGTTAAGACAATAAAAAGACAAGCCACAGGCTGGGAGAAAATATTTGCAAAATACTTATCTGATTAAGGACTTGGACATAGAATATATAAAGAATTTTAAAAATACAATAATAAGAAAACAATTCAATGATAAAGGGGCAAAAGATTCAAACAGATGCTCCAGCAAAGGAGATATATTAATGACAAGCACGTGAAAAGATGCTAAGATCATTACTCTTTGGAGAAATGCAAATTAAAGCCACAATGAGATAACTCTACACATCTATTAAAATAGCTCAAAACAGGGAATTCCCTGGCGGTCCAGTGGTTAGGACTTGGCGCTTTCACTGCTGTGGCCCTAGATGGGGAACTAAGATCCCGCAAACCGTGTGGCAGCCAAAGATAAACAAAATAAAATAAAATAGCTCAAAACAACAACAAACAAACCAATTTCAAAATCCCTAATAATACAAGTGGTGTTGAGAATGTGGAGCCACTAAAGATTTCATCCATTCCTAGCGGGAATGCAAAATGGTACAGCCACTTTGGGAAAGTTTGCAGTCTCTCATAAAGTTAAAGATACGCTTAACAATTTTTTATAAAGTTAAACATACACTTAGCATAAGACTCAGCGATTCCACCCCTCTATGTCTATCCAAGTGAAAAGAACACTTAAGTTCACACAAAAATCTGTACATGGATATTTATAGTGGCTTTATTCATAATGGCCAAGAACTGGAAATAGTCCAAATGTCCTTCAACTGGTGAATGAATAAACTATGATACATCCATACGGTGGAAAACGAGTCAGCAATACAAAGAAATGAACTGTTGATACACCCAACTATGTGAATCTCAAATGTCTTATGGGAAGTGAAAGAAGCCGGATTCAAAAGGCTATATATTCTATTATGCCATTTATATGACATGTGGAATAGGCAAAACTACAGGGACAGAAAACAGACCAGTGGTTGTAGGGGGTGGGGTGTGGGAAGGAGTTGACAACACAAAAGCACAAGAGAAATTTGGGGGGATATGCATTTGTTATTAAAATGCATAGAAAATTTTAAAAATGGAATTAAAAAGGGTGAATTTTACTGTATGATACACTGCAATTACATATTGCTAAAATGATGTTATTTGATTTTATTAGTTACCTATTTTATACATTTCGTGGGTGATCTGGCAGAGAGAAAAATTATGTATATGTGTTCAATCTGTAGTCTTTACCCGAAACCCATTTCATATGCATCTGAAAAGTAGCTTTTTAATTTCTATTTTGTTGGGTTTTAATTCATTTGTTCCCACGTGGGATGGTAAGGTTTTTGCTATCAAAACCAATGCTGCAGTAAATATCTGCTCCTTGTTTGTGCTTTTATTATATGGGATACGACTTTAAGATTAGGGTGTCAAAATCAAAGGGCACTTCTCTCTATGAGTGGGTGAAAGCAGGGAGTAAAACTTCTAAGCCTGAGGGACCTGGGGCAGCGAATCTGCTCCCCGACACAGCAGAGTTCTGCATGTCACCACCAACCCCACTCATCTTGGAGGAAATCAAGCTTCTTCCCCATTGCTTGCCAGCCCTACCCTACACTGGCTCAGAAGTTTTAGTAACAACCAACAATTAGTGCATTGCTGCAACTAAACTGATGGTCATAAAGTTTTAATAACACCTGTAAGTACTTTAGTGGTATTATAAAAATACATTATAAAAATGTACACTAATACGACCACAGCGAGGAAAAATGAATGCATTACATGGAAGGAAATGATCTAAAAAGCAGAATTTATCATTGCCTTTGGAGGTAGGAACATGAGTGATTATTTCCTCCTCTCTGTATGTTTGCATTTTTCTATATATTAAGAGGATGGCGTTATTTTTAAAATCATGGAATAAATGAAAGGTTGATGAGCAACTTTACAGTGGAGGCTTCAAGTTGTTACCTACTGACCAATACTGGCGTCACTAAGAATGGGACACCCTGACATTATGTGCCTTCTGGGGACATGCGACGTGAAGGACTTAGCACCACCTCTGAAATGTTCTTATCCAAGAGAAAAGTCAAACCTGAATCGAATCAAACCTTTAGAACTAACTTCGTGTTCACAGGAAATGCAGAGGATAAAGGAACAAGTTAAATGCCATCCCAAAGACACAGAGAAATCTGGAATATGGGATATTCTACAAGGAAACTGGCCTGGTTTCTTCAACAACATCATAGTAGAAGAAGGGTGAGAAGATGGTGGACTACTCTAGATTGAAAGAGATTTAAGGGTCTTCCTTGGTGGCGCAGTGGTTGAGAGTCTGCCTGCCGATGCAGGGGACACGGGTTCGTGCCCCAGTACGGGAAGATTGCATGTGCTGCGGAGCGGCTGGGCCCCTGAGCCATGGCCGCTGAGCCTGCGCGTCCGGAGCCTGTGCTCCGCGACGGGAGAGGCCACAACAGTGAGAGGCCCACGTACCGCAAAAAAAAAAGAAACCAAAATAAAAAATACAAAAAAAATGAATCCATTTGCCAGTGCAGGGGACACTAGGGAAAGCCCGTGCACAGCAATGAAGACCCAATGCAACCAAAACTTAATTAACTTTTAAAAAATAAGAGATTTAAGAGACATCATGAAGTGCAGTGCGTGGACCTTGACTGAATCCAGATTCAAACCAACTATAAAGAAACATTCTTGGAACACTTGGAAAATTTGAAAATGGACTAGATGTTAGATGACACCAAAGAAACTATTATTTTTTAAAGGCATGATAATGGATGGAGTTTTGAAGAAAATATCCATATATCAGAGAAGTATACTGAAATTTATAGGACTGAAAAATATGTGAGGTCCAGAGTTTAAAACAATAATAACAGAAAGAATAGATTAGGCAAGTGTGGGAAAAGTTTGATAATTGCTAATTCTGGAGGATGAGAATATGGGGGTCATTGTGTTTTGTAATGCTTTCATAATAAAAATTTAAAATGTATATAATAGGTGGTTCTGTTGTGCAGATCACAAATAGTGAATGGGTATCTTGGGATAACATTTCCAGGGACACCATCATACGTGATGCAAAAATTGCTTATCCTCAAGTAGCTTGGATGGAAGTGCTCAAACAGTCCCAGTAGTGAAAACAAGTATAATGATATCAAAGGAGCAATTTGGATCAAAAAGTTTCATAAAATGGGAGAGTGACAAAGCAATATTTCTAAACTAGTCTATAATATATTGCATAATTTTATATAATGACATTTTCAATATAAAAGTGTAAAATTAACAATTTAAATGTTTTCAGTAGTAACAAACAATGTCAGAAATGAAAAAGACAAAAGCTTTCATTTCTTTGGGTGGCCCAGTTCTTTCAGCACCTGGTAAACACATCCCTAGGCTTAATTTTTTTTCAAGATTCTTTTAAGGAATATTCTAAATCTTCATTATCTTTTATACTGCATTTTTGGTTCATGTAAAAAAATACATGCGGCATATACCTAAGACTTAAAGTGTAATATTAAAATAAATGCCTATGAATCAAACACTCAAATTAAGAACGAAAACAATACCAATAACTTTGCCTCTATCTGTGTCCTCCTTCCCTACACAGCTGCCTTAGTCTCCCCCGGAGTTTACCATTATCCTGAGTTCTGAGTTTATTACTCTTTTGTTTAAAAATTATGATCCAATGTTCATATATTCTTAAACAAGGTATTATTTAGTTGTACTTCTTTTTGAGTTTTGTAACTCTTTTCAAGGCTCCTTGGGATTCTAGTCTATTTGGCTCAGGACACGATATCTCTGACTTAATTTTCTCCAGGGTTGTGGGGGAGGGAGGATTCTGGACCCTCCTTGAGACTGGAAGCCATAAAACCACTGGAGTTAATTTCATAATTAGCATCAAATCTTTCCAACGTGTTTGGCAGGATGGCTTGTGAGTTGTCAGCACCCTGGACAGATCAGGGTCATCTCAAGTATTCTGCTGCCTTCCCTTCTCCTGAGACAAAAATAACTTCTCCTCTCACCCCTTGGGGTTTTGCGATGCTATCCTAAGTCATCAGTGTTCTCAACTCTGAATCTGTTGACTCTTCTGGTTCTGGATTTTGCCCAAGGCAGGAGCCAAAGAATTTGTGCTGGGTCCAGGCTTGGAGTTAAGATGATTAAGGCTTCCATCTCTTCCACCTGACATTTTTCTTATATATAAAAATATGTAAGAGAATATTTTTCTTTTCTTTTAGTGTTGACAATATGATTCTCTAGTGCCTGAAAACATACTTTTCCCCGTGTAACATTCACATCATATTTCAGGCAGCAACTGACCTCTTCAAAATCCTGTCAAATCACAATGTGCAAAATTTAACCCGATTCAAAAATATTACTGTTTGCTGACCTCACACCCGTTAAAATGGTTATTATAACCAAAACAGAATAAAACAAAAAATAGCAAGTGCTGGGGAGGATGTGGAGAAAGTGGAACTCTTGTGAAATATTGGTGGGAATATAAAATGGTGCAGCCACTATGGGAAACCAGTATGGCAGTTCCTCAAAAATTAAAAATAGAATTGCCATATGATCCAGCAATTCCACTTCTGGATATATACTCAAAAGAGTTGAAAGCAAGATCTCAGAGAGGAACTTCCCTGGTGGCGCAGTGGTTAAGAATCCACCTGCCAATGCAGGGGACATGGGTTCGAGCTCTGGTCTGGGAAGATCCCACATGCCACGGAGCAACTAAGCCCGTGAGCCACAACTACTGAGCCCACGTGCCACAACTACTGAAGCCCGCACGACTAGAGCCCGTGCTCCACAACAAGAGAAGTCAGCACAATGAGAAGCCCGCATACCCCAACGAAGAGTAGCCCCTGCTCTCTGCAACTAGAGAAAGCCCGTGTGCAGCAACGAAGACCCAACGCAGCCAAAAATAAATAAATTTTTAAAAAAAGATTGCAGAGAGACATTTGTACACACTTGTTCAGAGCAGCATTATTCACAATAGCCAAAAAGGTGGAAGCAAATTAAGCATCCACTCATGGATGAATGGATAAACAAAATGCGGTGTATACACAGAATGGAATATTATTCAGCCCTAAAAAGGAAAGAACTTCTGACACATGCTACAACATGGATAAACTTTGAGGACATTATGCTAAGTGAAATGCGCCAGTCAAAAAGGACAAATAGTGTATGATTCCACTTATGTAAGGTACTTAGAACTGTCAAATTCATAGAGACAGAAAGTGGAATGGTGATTGTCAAGGGCTGAGGGAAGGGGAGAATGGGGAGTTGTTAATCAATGAGTATAGAGTTTTAGTTTGGGAAGATGAAAAAAGTTCTCAGAATGGACGGTGGTGATGGTTGCACAACAATGTGAATGTACTTAATGCCACTGAACTGGACACTTAAAAACGGTAAGATGGTAAATTTTATGTTATGTGCATTTTACCACAGTTAAAATTAATATAATAGAATTACTATTTGCATTTTTAAAATTTAGAGGGGAGGTTCACAGCAATCCTCAAGTAATGATTTATAAAACCTTAGGAAAAGCCAGCCATGACAATCCTGGGCATATAGCATGTGTGTTATTCAATTATGCTCACTCTAGAAATATTAACATTTTACTTTTAAAAAATATTTATTTATTTGGCTGCATTGGGTCACACAGGCTCTTCGTTGCAGCACACGGGCTTCTCTCCAGTTGTGGCACGCAGGCTCTAGAGCATGCAGGCTTAGTTGCCCCGCGGCATGTGGGATCTTAGTTCCCTGACGGGCGGTCGACCCCGCGTCCCCTGCGTTGGAAGGCAGATTCTTTTTTTTTTTTAAATAAATTTATTTATTTATTTTTGGCTGCGTTGGGTCTTCATCGCTGTGCGTGGGCTTTCTCTAGTTGCGGCGAGCAGGGGCTACTCTTCATTGCGGTGCATGGGCTTCTCATTGCAGTGGCTTCTCTTCTGGAGCACGGGCTCCAGGCGTATGGGCTTCAGTAGTTGTGGCACTTGGGCTCAGTAGTTGTGGCTCGCGGGCTTAATTGCTCCATGGCATGTGAGATCTTCCGGACCAGGGCTCGAACCCGTGTTCCCTGCACTGGCAGGCATATTCTTAACCACTGTACCACCAGGAAGCCCCTGGAAGGTGGACTCTTAATCACTGGACCACCAGGGAATTCCCTAGAAATAATAAACTTTTAAAAATAACCAAATGGTATCCGTTAATAAAATGTGAAACAAGAAGGAAATGAACAGCTCCTGGAAGAGGAAATTCACATTTGGGGAAAATATTGCAAAACAGAAGTACTCTTTCCTTTTTTACTTTGTATTGAGGTACAGTTATACACACAGTCAAGTGCACAGATTTTAAATGTATAGCTTGGTGAATTTAGAACATTTTCATTGGAATCCCTCTCAGCCAATCCTCTCTCTGTAAAGGTCATCACCAGTTGGTTTTTAACACCATAGAACTTTCCATAAATGATGTCATTCAGTACATAGTATGGCTTCCTTTGCTTAATATTATGTCTGTGATATTCACTCATGTTATTGTAAGTAGTGATATATTCTTTTTTCATTGCTCTATTGCTTTGTTTTCCACTGTATAGGCATACCACAATTTATTTATCCATTTCCCTCTTGATGGACATCTGGAATTTATCTACCATTTTGGTAATCATGAATAATTAATGTTAGGAACATTCTTATACATGTCTTTTAGGGAACACATGCATTCATTTCTGTTGGGACTATGGCTAGGAGTGGCATTGTTGGTCCTAGAGTATATATATGCATTTTTAGCTTTAGTTGATATTGACAGTTTCCCTAGTGGTTGTACCAATTTACATTCCCACCAGCAAAGTAAGAGAGGTCTACTGTTCTATTTCCTTTCCAGTACTTTGTATTATCAGTCTTTTAAATCTTAGCCTTCAGACAGAAATAAATTTGAGAATTAAGAAGGGGATGTGAGGGACTTACCTGGTGGTCCAGTGGTTAAGAATCTGCCTTCCAATGTAGAGGACGTGGGTTGGATCCCTGGTCGGGGAACTAAAATCCCACATGCCGTGGGGCAACTAAGCCTGCGTGCGCTAGAGTCCATGCACCGCAACTAGAGAGAGAAGCCTGTGCGCCACAGCAAAAGATCCCGTGTGCCACAAATAAGACCCGACACAGCCAAATGAATAAATAACTAAATAAATATTTTTTTAAAAAAGAAGATGATATGATAACAGTTACTGGGTTAATGAAAATAACACATACAACTACATACTAATATATTTGGAAATGTGGATTAAATGAGCAATTTTCTCAGACTACAAATGACCAAAATCCACTAGAGAGAAAGAAAAACCATTATTATTTGATTAATATTGAAGAAATAAAAATTATTATCAAGTTTGTCAGAAGTTAGATATTTGGGCGAGTGTGTTTCGGTTAGGAGAGTCTGGAAGTCAGAGGAGAACAGGTGAGGCAGTTGCTCAAATGCAAATAGACTCTGAACTATTGCTGAGAACTTTGCTTTTTATTATTATTATTTTTTTTTTTTTTTTTTGGCTGCACTGCACAGCCTGTGGGATCTTAGTTCCCTGACCAGGGATTGAACCTGGGCCCTTGGCAGTGAGAAAACAGAGTCCTAACCACTGGATCGCCAGGGAATTCCCCCAAGAACTTTGACGTGATCTCATATTAAAGGCCATGTATCTCTGACAGTCTTCCTCCATCCATAGCTGGGCAATATGCCCCAGAAGCCGGCCGTATGTGTGGGAACAGACTGTGGGAGGATCCAAGGTTGGAGGCCAGCAGGAAGGAAGAGAGATACAAGCAGGGAGGTTCTATAGCAAGGCTGGTTCAGTCAGTGACCATGGGGTCCAGGGGTGGTGAGGGAAGCAAGATGTGGATGAGGCTGGTGGACTAGAGAGCTCTCCAGCACCAGCGCCAGCAGCCTAACTGTCTCAGACTGTTTGGGCTGCCATAGCAGAATGCCACAGACTGGGTGGCTTATGAACAGAAATTCATTTCTCACAGTTCTAGAGGCTGGGAAGTCCAAGTTCAAAGTGTTGGCAGATTCGGTGTCCGGTGACGGCCCATTCATAAATGGCTGTATTCTGAGTCCTCACATGGCGGAAGGGGTGAGGGAACTCTCTGGGGTCTCTTTTATGAGGGTACGAATGCCATTGATGAGGGCTCCACCCTCATGACTTAATCACCTCCCAAAGGCTCCACCCCCTAATACTGTCACATTAGGGATTAGGTTTCAACATATGAATTTTGGGAGGATACATTCAGTCTATAGCACTAGCCAAGTGAGTGTTATCTTTTGCCTGAACTAGTGCAGTTTGCTCTTTGCTGCTCTTGCCAGAACATTTGTGGCTCCTCGCCGTTTCATTCTTCTCATAAAACCCACAGTATTTGAAAGGCAGTTCCAGTAGTGGTTGGAATTGTGGTTCAGCTTCAATGATACGGGCTCAAGTTGTCAGCCGTCTAGAATCTCCTTCTTTGGGAGTATATACTCCTGTATTTCTTGATTTGTTTTTGTAATGAGTATGTATTATTTTGCTATTATTTGCCTGATATGCCATTGCCCGTCATAAACACATCTCCGTGTTTGAACATATACATGCATTTATATACATACACACACACTGAAAAAAGCAGGGCCACTAGCACCAAACCGCTATAATAGAGGAGCCCTTGGCAGTGGGAGGGAATGTGGGGGCAGGATGCTTACTGTGTCTTATAACTTTTATACCTTCCTTTCGTTTGAATATTTTTCTAGGAGTATATGTTACTTTCAGAACAAAACTAAACTGAGATAAAATATTCCTACCCTTAAACCAGCGGTTGTCAACCTGGCCTGCATGTGAAGCATTTTGAAAGTAGTGAGGCTCAGACCCCACCTGGACCACTCTGGCTCTGGTCTTTTGTAAAACTTCTCAGAGCAGCAGAATGTGTGACCAGGCTAGAAACCTGCTGCATTAGATTTAATGATTCCATGTGTAGTAATTTAGCCTAAAAAATCAGATGTGGGTAAAGCTTCAAGAATTTTCATTTCTGTGTTATTATGATATGTTTTAAAGGTTATAAATCTAAACCTTCTATCAATGGAATATTACGTATATACTTTTAAAATCATATTTTTGAAGACTATGACATGGGAATGTAGTCCTGATGTAGGATACAAAACTATCAATGTATACGGTGTGATCATGCAACATTAGGGAAGAAAATGCTGATGAGTGGAAGACAGTCCCTGGGATATGGGATTATGGGCTATATTTTTTAACAATTTTTTTAGGACTTTAAAAAGTTGAGGTGTAGTTGATTTACAATATGGTATAAGTTTCAGGTGTACAACATAGTGAGTCAATTTTTAAAGATTATACTCCATTTATAGTTATTATAAAATATTCATTCTAAAGCAACTATACTCCAATAAAAAAATAAAATAAAGGCAATTTGGCAGGAATAAAGATAGATAAATGGACAGAATAGAAAGTCCAGAAATAAATCAACACTTCCATAGGCAATTGATTTTCATTTCAAGTCTTTTCCACACATATTGCTAAAATAATTGGCTGTCCATACATAAAAAATCAACTCCTATTTTATGTAATACTCAAATGTTAATATAAGATGGATAATATACTTAAATATACATACTAAAACTATAAAGCTTCTAGAAGAAAATGAAAAAAATATTCACTGTATTCCCTGTGCTTTACTATATATCCTCATAGCTTATTTACTTTATACATAGTAATTTGTACCTCTTAGTTCCCTGCCCCTATCTTGCCCTTCTCCAATTCCCTCTCCCCACTGGTAACCATTAGTTGTTTCCCTCTATCTGTGAGTCTATTTCTGTTTTGTTATATTCATTCATTTGTTTTATTTTTTAGATTCTACATATAATTGATAATATACAGTATTTGTCTTTCTCTATCTGACTTATTGCACTAAGCATAATACCCTCTAGGTCCATCCATGTTGTTGCAAATGGCAGAATTTCATTCTTTTTTCTGGCTGAAGAGTATTCAATTGTGTATATAAATATACCACATCTTCTTTATCCATTCATCTGTTGATAGACGTTTAGGTTGCTTCCATGTCTTGGTTATTGTAAATTGTGCTGCTATGAACATTGGGGAGCATGTACCCTTTAGAATTAGTGTTTTTGCTTTCTTTGGATATATACTCAGGAGTGGAATTGCTGGATCATATGGTAGTTCTATTTTTAGCTTTTTGAGTAACCTGCATACTGTTTTCCACAGTGGCTGCACCAATTTACATTCTTACCAACCCTATAGGGTTCCCTTTTCTCCACATCCTCACCAACATTTATTTGTGGTCTTTTTGGTGATAGCCATTCTGACAGGTGTGAGGTGATCTCTCATTGTGGTTTTGATTTGCATTTCCCTGATGATCAGTGTTGTTGAGCATCTTTCATGTTTCTGTTGGCCATCTGTGTGTCTTCTTCGGAAAAATGTCTATTCAGGTCTTCTGCTCATTTTTAAATCCACTTGTTTGTTTTTGAATTGAGTTGTATGAGCCGTTTACCTATTTTGGATATTAACCCCTTATCAGTCATATCATTTACAAATATTTTCTCCCATTCAGTAGGTCCTCTTTTCGTTTTGTGGATGGTTTCCTTTGCTGTGCAAAAGCTTTTACATTAGGTCATATTTGTTTATTTCTGCTTTTTGTTTCCTTTGCTTTAGGAGACAGATCTTTATTCTTTTCGTATTTTCTAACTGCCCAACAATGAACATGCATTATTTTTAACAGGGGTCGAGAGGGGGTAAAAACAAACAAAACACCAAAAAACAAAACAAACACACAAAAAAGACGATAAAATCCACGCGCTATATTGTTGTCGTTTTAAAGAAATAAAAGGAAAACCCGACAACCTAGAAAGGGAACTTGGTCTCTACCTCCTCTCCATGACAGGGGCTCTAGATAATTCTGTCTTCAGACATCTCTGCCTCCATGCCTCCTGTCCTCACCCCTTGCGGCTCTTCCAGCCCACGCTGCCCCTTCTCTGTCCTCCCCTCGGTCAAGACTTCCTTTTCCAGGTGGTCATCCCCGGGACACACCTCATACTCGTTGAGGTGGGGAGGATGAGTGGTGAGGCTGTTGGGGGAGGACGTCCGGGACTGGGCTCCCGGGCCTGCCCTCCTCTGCTGGGGGAGCGCCGCAGGCGGGGACGCGGTCCCCGGTCCCACAGCGCCAGGTGCGCGTGTTGGGCGAGGGGACCGGCGTTCGTGCGCGCGGAGGGAGGGCACAGAGACTCCGGCCGCCCCCGCGGACCCCACGCCTCCCCGGCGCCCCGAGCCCCGCAGCCCCGGGGGAAGCGCAGAGGCGACCGAGGACGCGGCGCGCCGCTCCCTCTCGTCCGGCCCGGGCCCTGCGCTCGGGCGTCTCCGGTCCTCTGGCTCCGCCCCGCGGTCACCGGGCCAGCTGCAGCCGAGCGGCCGGGTTGGGAGGCGCGGCTCTGTCCCCGGGTCTCCTGCGAAGCTGGGTGTCCACACGCGCCCTGGCCACCTGCCACTCCGGCCACCCCGTGTCGGTGCCACCGGTGAAGGCGAAAGTGCCTGGGGCAGGTGCCCACTTCTGTCCCTTAACCTTCATCTTTATCAGCCTGGGACTTGCTGCCCTTCCAGGACTTTCTGGCCCCTTTTAGCTTGGAGTGTCTGACTCAGGTGGGAGAGGAGTTTCTCAGAGCCCGAGGCTCCTTAACTGGGGAGGGAGGATCAGTCAGCTAACAGACACAGGGATGCCGTGTTCCGTCTCAGGCACTGATGGTGAGGGGCCCACAGAGGTGAGGGGTGGTGGCCATTCCCCTTGACCAGTGCCTGAACCACCCACCTTTTGGGGAAGGTGCTTTGTATCTTCCTTTTCTTGGAAAAAGTATTGGGAAACTTAGGGCACTGCTGGTGTCTGCATGCCCACCCTTGAACTCTGCAACTTTCTCTCTCAGGGAGGACTAGAGCTGCACTGGGAGCCCCCATGTGTTGGGGCAGCAGAGCCGGTGGTGACTCTGGTCCAGGTCATCTGAAGCCACCCTTGTCCGGTGTCCCACTGCTGTGTCTCACAATCTCCTTTGACAAAGGAGAGAAACTGGGCCATTATCATTATACCCACCCTACAGAGGGAAAAACGGAGGAAGGGAATAAATGGCAGAGCCAGACCCAGAACTCAGACCTCCTGGTTCTTAGTCCAGTGCTCTCCCCTGCCTACCTTGCCTTGCAGGTGGTGGAAGGGGAGTGTGCCAGCCTCTGATGGACTAGCTTGGAGGAGAGAAGCTGCCCTAGGCCTGGAGTATCTTGCTAGGTGATAGAGAAGGGAGCTAATGGGACCAGCCCTCCCTATCTCCCACTCTCTAGCTCTCTCCAGGGGTCCTAGGCGAGATGGCTTCCCACAGCAGCCAAGAATTCTCTGCTAAACTGGCACTGACCTAGCTCCCTTCGCATCCCCAATCTCATCCTTCCCAGGAGGGCACACGGATGCCCCTCACACCCCACACCCTCCCACACATGCATACACCCTTGAAAAACACAACACAGGGAGTCTTCCCAGGCCCAGAACAGGAGTACAAATGCAGGCCTGTGTATCATGTGTTAAATACTTAAAGATTATAAACCAAGCTAACCAATATGTTCTATTATCCAAACTTGACAAAATATAACTTCATTATGACCTGAAAGGTCAGGTTCGAATTTAGAATTTCCAGACTCCTCCAAGCTCCGCGCCAGTGTAGGGAGACCTGGCACTAGGCCAACAGCAGATCCTCATTTCTGTCATGCGTGGGACTGCTCACACTGGTGGGCAGTTAACCCTTGACAGGGTGTGCCTGGAAAAGATACATGCTCTGTGGCCTAGAAGCCAGTTGGTCAGGAATTCCGTCCACCCCACAGACCTGCAGCCCTGTGGGAAGGGCGCTGTCAGAGGAAAGCCAGAACCAGACCTTTCAAAGCTGAGGGCCCTGACAGGGGCACCTCTTGTCTGGACTTAAGGATGGCCCTCTTCCTACTCTACATTCTACCTGCCTTTCTCTTTGGAAGTTCAAAGTTAGGGTAGAAGACTAATTCAGAGTTTCCTGACCCAGTGTGTGATGGGTCTGGGGGCCACAGAAGCAGGAGAGATGTTAGTAGAAGCTTAGTGGAAACTTAGCGGAAAGTTCTCTCATAGGGGCTCTGTGGGGTGGAGGGGTCTTGAAACAGCCCCTGGGGGCACTGTTACCTGGCAGTGAGGAGGCACCAGCAGAGTGCCTCCCCCAGACCACCTGGGTCGTTTCTGGGAGTGGTTGGGACACCTGGGTCTCCCAGAAAAGGGGGTTTCCTGGCCCAGTGAGTGTTCTCTGAAGAGTACAGGTGAACAGTGGTTGGATACACTGCTGATAACTGGTGTCTGTGCTCTCATTTCTCACTGCTGAGCTGGGAACCAGCCACTGAAGATTCTCGGGGGTCTGATACTCTGAGTGAACAGTGGATGCAGCCAGCCACTCACCAGGGGGGTTCAGGGTGTGCCTGAATGGGTCCTTTCAAGAGACCCAGGTGCCTTCTTGAGGCTACTTGATGAATCTCACTACCTCCATCCTGCATACAGGGACTCTGAAGCCAACTCTCCTCCCCATTCTCTCTCCTTCTGGCTCCTGTCCAGACCCTTCCAATTTCTTCTTCCACCTACAGCCTCCCCATAGTCCAGCCCACCCATCATTCTGAGAGGCCTCTCATGTTAGTAACCAGCAAGACCCAGCATCCCCAGTGCCCTGGCATCCTGGGGCACAGTAAAAACACTCTGGCCTTACCCATACGAAAGCACCCTTCCAAATACTTTGGGGCCTGGAAGCATCTTCCAGCAACCGGAGGATTTGGTACCGTGTGATGACATATGTTAATGAGACATGGGTAGTCTCATTAACCCCAACTCCTAGGGCCAAGCTCACCCTGCCCCAGAGCCCCATGCTGAGCTGACTCTGGTGTGTTGGGGATCTCAAGAGCTCTCAGTGACCCCTCTCTGCGTGGGGGCAGGTGAGGAGAGGATGAGGCAAGAATCAGGGTGGATCAGTCCCTGAACTCTTCAGGCCAGGTGGCTGGGTTAAGAGTCTGTACCGGGAGCTTCCCTGGTGGCACAGTGGTTAAGAATCTGCCTGCCAATGCAGGGGACATAGGTTCAAGCCCTGGCCCGGGAAGATTGCCGCAGAGCAAGTAAGCCCCGTGTGCCACAACTACTGAGCCTGCGCTCTAGAGCCCGTGCTCCACAACAAGAGAAGCCACCGAAGTGAGAAGCCCGCGCCCCGCAACGAAGAGTAGCCCCCACTCGCCGCAACTAGAGAAAGCCCACGCACGGCAACAAAGACCCAACGCAGCCAAAAATAAATAAATAAAAATATAATCTGATCCTGCCTGCAATCTATTCTGAGTCCATATTCGGGGAAATTCTAAAAAAGAAAGTCTGTACCAGGAATAGGTGAGCAAGACTTAGCCCAGAGCAGCCTGTGAGGGTCCCTCTGAAGTCTCTGCTGCCCTCCCTGACCACCCAAGGGGCACAGAGACAGGTTCCAGGGGGAGAGCACTAAGCCCCACCTCCTTTTCTGCCCATGCGGGAACCAGAGGGTCTCTGAAGGGGGAAGTCACTTGTGCAGTGGGCCCTTTCCAGGAAGAGGGCATCATTAAGCTAATGACCAGCCACAAGGGGCCCCCTGAGCTTTCCCTAAAGAGGATCCCAGGCAATGTGACCAGGGATCTTTAAGGTGCCTGTGAAGAAGGGGAATAGTAGGGCCTTTGTGGGACAGGCCGAAACCAGCGGACCGAAACCAGCGGACTTGAAGTCAGGCATCAACACCTTTGCATCCTGAGCAGGCGCTGGTCAGACACTGAGGGCATCCCCACCACTGCCCCATGCTGCTTTCCTACTCCCTGTAGCAGAGCCAGTGGGAAAACCCCACTCACAGCCACCTGGGCTGCATGTCGTTGGGGAGCAGGGAGGTGGGTGCCTCCAGCTTCAGGGGATCAGATCTGGACCCTGTCCTCCAGGAGAGGAAGCGAGGTGTCCCCTGAGAGCTGCAAATCAGCACATAACGACTCCGCCCAAACCCCTGCACTAGGAGATGACCAAACTCTAGCACAGCTTCCAGCAGCCTGTGTTCCTAGGATGACCCCAGTCCCCTGAGATGCCTGCCTGAGAAAGCTCCACACTGCCAGCAGAATTCACTGCTTGTTCTAGCCAACACCTGACACAGGGCCCTGACTTCCTTTTCTTAGAGCATTTACTAAAAAGGGCTTGTAATTGTGACTCCTTCCTCTGTCCCTCCTCCTTCTACAAGAGTGTTTTTCTCAAGGACCTGAAAATCACTACTTGAAATGCAGTCATCAGGAAGGATAGAGGTCCTGCCTCCCAGTCTCTCTCAGAGGACAGAATCCTAGGATGATTGCTGCTCGCGGGCACCCTGGCCTCATCGCACTTACACTGCCGACCCTTTGTAATTTTCTCTTCTCTGAGCTGCTTGAGGCCCTGCTGTCCTTCCCCACTCCTTCATTTTCCCCTTAACCGCCCAGTCTCCTCTGCACAGATCAGAACGGAGCACAGCTCTTTCCCCTCCTGTCAGTAGTCACCGAATAAAATCTGTTTTCACTTCAGCTAATGTCCAACTATGTTTACCTTTGACACTGGCTCCTGGCCTGGTTCAGCACTCCCTCCTCTCTGCGATTCACTACAAACACACATGCACGCACCCCAAACCACCCTTTATTCAGAAGATCCAGGGAATTTGGGAGGGTGCAGGTTATAAGTGTTCTGGTCTTTTTTTCTGGCCTTTTCTGCCCCTTGCTACCCAGGCATCCCCATCAGCAATTCGGTAGCTAATTTTTTTTTTGGCCATGCCACGTGGCTTGCAGGATCTTATTTACCCGACCAGGAATCAAACCTGGGCCCCATCAGTGAAAGCACTGAGTCCTAACCACTGGACCGCCAGGGAGGTCCCTCAGTAACTAAGTTTTAGGGTTTTTTTGATTTTTCTTTATGAATTTTTGAATTTTATTTTTTTTTACAACAGGTTCTTATTAGTTATCCATTTTATACATATTAGTGTATATATGTCAATCCCAATCTCTCAATTCATCACCCTGCCCCCCGCCGAATTCCCCCTTGGTGTCCATACGTTTGCTCTCTACATCTGTGTCTATATTTCTGCCCTGCAAACTGGTTCATCTGTACCATTTTTCTAGGTTCCACATTTATGCAGTAATATACGATATTTGTTTTTCTGACTTACTTCACTCTGTATGACAGTCTCTAGATCCATCCACGTCTCTACAAATGACCCAATTTCGTTCCTTTTTATGGCTGAGAGTAACTAAGTTTTAAAAGACGATTTTAATCTGTCTCTAGGTGGAGCGATTTGGGGTTGGAGGGTCCACGGCAGGTGAGGTCAGGACTGTCAGCTCTCACCTGCCCCCCTCACCCTCTGCCACCACCCTCGGGTCCAGGTTTTCCCCTGCTGCTCAAGCTCTGACCTTTGCTCATCTGGGAAAGCAGGTGCCCGGCTTTACAAACTGGTGTGTCCCACCTTGCCTCTTTCCCAAGCCGAGTCAAGATGTGGATCGTTGAGCCCATATCCTGCCCTCGGCCCAGGCCTGCCATATCCTCCCAACAAAGCCAGGGGTCTGTGCCTGAGCAGGCCTGCCCCAAGGCCCCACGGTGAGCAATCCTGCTGTGAGCCCTCAGACTAGACTGAGAGGGGCTTGAGAAGGAGGTCCAGCATTTCTTTCTCAGACCAGACTTGAGCTACACCCACAACTGTCTTCCTGGTGCCCAGGAGGTGGCCACCACCCTCTGTACCCACAGCTGCTTTTGCCCCTTCACACTCCGTCCACAGAACACAGCCTGCAGTCAGAAATCCAGGCTCCCCTCAGCCTGGCCTTAGCGCCCTGTCAGCAACGATCCACCAAACCCTGGCTGGATGGGGAGGGCTTCTGAGAGACGACAGTCCTCCAGCAGGGAATGCCCCAGCAAGAGCAAAACCAACCTGACCACCTTCGCCGCTGAGGGGAGAGGATACTGGTCTCAACGGCGATAGCCACAGATGGCTTGGCTCCTGTGGGCAGAGGAGTTGCTAGTCTCCTGTCTGCACTACAAAAATAACTTTGGAATTTGGTCTATTTGAAACTCTAGTTCTTAAAATATGTGGAAGTTGAACACAGGCTGGTCAGTCAGGCTGTGTGTGGCTCTGGGTAGAAAGGGTGGGGGAGGAAGACAGTGTACCTTGTTTTAAAAAAGACCCTGAATGTGTGCAGGCTTTGGCTTTTTTCTGGAATGGGTTGAGGTCATTTCTGGTGCATGGTGTCAGGACAAGTGTGTTCTGTAAATAAACTGTGGCACCTTCTGTAAATAAACTGTGGAAATGTGGACTCCCCACCCACCCCAGGCGCAGGGGTGGAGGTGGGCTGGAGGAGAGGGAAGAAGAAAAGGACTAGGATTGGGAGGGCTGCTGTAGCTCAGGGGTCCCCTCTGTTCTTGCTGCCCCCTGAGAAAGGATGACCAGCCTTGGGACATCCCTGCTTCTCCCTGTAGCAGAGTCAGTGGGAAAACCCCACTCACAGCCACCTGGGCTGCATGTCGTTGGGGAGCAGGGAGGTGGGTGCCTCCAGCTTCAGGGGATCAGATCCGGACCCTGTCCTCCAGGAGAGGAAGTGAGGTGTCCCCTGAGAGCTGCAAATCAGCATATAACGACTCCACCCAAACCCCTGCACTAGGAGATGACCAAACTCTAGCACAGCTTCCAGCAGCCTGTGTTCCTAGGATGACCCCAGTCCCCTGAGATGCCTGCCTGAGAAAGCTCCACACTGCCAGCAGAATTCACTGCTTGTTCTAGCCAACACCTGACACAGGGCCCTGACTTCCTTTTCTTAGAGCAGGGCCTGTGTGTGCAGTGCGGTGGGCTGAGGGGCTAGGAGACAACAAATGAAATCAGGAGCCTGGACATACATTCTCCTCTAAGACACAAAAGAAGCCAAATGAAGGACCACGGAGTCCCTGAACAGAAAGGCAAGGCACTTGACCAAGATCAGAACAGCTTTGGAATAACAGAGCTGGGACCTGAACTCAGCCAAGGCCGTGCGGGAGGGGGAGAAATGCAGCTCGCCCTGTTCTCCCATCCCTTCTAGTCCCTCCCCCCTCCCACCTTCCCTTGAAAAGTCACTGAGGGGGTGAGAGGGTGAGCACAGACCTGACCGAGGATGCTGGGGGTGGGGGCAGCTTCTGTGCCAGAGGGGCACAGGGACCACACAGTTTTCTGCCTGATTAAGGAGTTTGGGTTTTCCCCTGAGGCGCTCAGAAGCAATGGATGTATTTGAAGCAGGTACGAGGTGCCATATTTCTCTTTTAAAATATCACCCTGAAAGTCAGCATTAGAATGGAAGTGACTGGAGGCTCCAAGGATACTGCAATAGTCCAGGCGAAAGTTGATAAGGGCCCAGCCTAAGCTAGGTGCAATCACGAGAAGGGGTCAGAGAGACACTGAGGCAGAACTGACAGGAGGTGCGGATTCAGGGAGAGAGATGACATTGGGTCTTTAGCCCAGGTGAGTGGGGAGCTATGGGCCTTCACTGGGCTTGAGCGCACGTGTTTTTCAATGAATGGTCACAGGCCAAAGTTTGGGACAGTCTTTACTGGAGTTTGGAATGTCATAGCAATTCACCTTAATCAGAGGCAGACTGGTAAAATGAGCAGCAATGGTGGCGGACCCCCCGCGGGGGGCATCCGGCCTACACGAGGAATCCTGCTCGCCCGCAAGCAGTACACAGGCACACGCACACACTCTTCTACACAAACCAACACTCTCATGAGTGCTCGCTCACTCCGGGTGGGTCAGAGGCCAGGCGCCCTTCCTGCCCTGTCTGCTCTGGGGGATCCACTGAGCTGAGACTGAAGGAAACCACTTGAGGACCAGGGACGAAGGAGCTGCAGGCGTTTTGCGGTTTGGGAGAAGGGGATCCAGGAGGATAGGAGAAATTACCAGGGCCAAGCAAAGGGAGCCCCTCTGGGCCAGGGCAGGGGGAGAAGATGCTGGAGATGGGGCATGGGAGGGACGGGGGTGGGAGAAAAGGCCATCCCCTCTCCTTCACTCGCTCCAACCTCACAGCTGGGGCCAGAGTCCTGGGCATGGGAATCCTGGGGAACGTCAAGGGGTCCCCTGTGTCCTAGGAAGGCACTGAAATGGGGAACAGATCCTGGAGGGCCTGGAGTCTCCCCCAAGTACCCCAGGGGGTAAGGAAGGGGTTGACAGAGCATGGAGGGTCTTACATGCTGGTTGTCTGGGGCAACAAGACTGGGGAAGCACGAATACTGCTTCCCACCCCAAACAAGGGGTGGGTGATGGGCTGAGATGCAGCCCCTCTGGCCGGCAGAGGGGAGAGGGCCAGAGCCAGGGCTTCCCCTTTGGTCTCCAGGGCAGTGAGTGGGAGAGCCTGGCCTCGCCCATGTGTCCGTGGCGGGGTGGGGGCAGGAGGGGGGACCGGGGCCTCCTGCCCCTGGGGCCTGGGCTACCAGAGCACGGCCCCGTCCAGGTTCCCGTAGCCCGGCTCGGCCCGCAGCCGCCAGTATGTGTTGTTAGTCACCCACCACTCCTTCCCGCTGCTGTCTGTCTGCCGCCTGGGGGGAAGGGGGCCACGGAAGAAGAGGGGTGAACATCCAGCACTGAGGCCGGGGTCCCGAGGTGCTGCCGTACGCTGCTGGCCCCACTCGAAGCAGGAAGGGGCTAGTGGGGAGGAGGAGGGGGGCCTGGGTTGCAGAGGCACCTGAAGAAGCGAGCCTGGTGGACGATGTTGTTCTCCTCCATCACTCTGCGCCTGTCTCGCTGAAGCTGCTCAATCCTTCTCTTCTGGGCCTCGGCGGCCTGTATGTTCCCCTCCTCCAGGTACCTGAGCATCCAGACGGTAGTCAGCGGAACTGCCCACTCTCAGAGGCCCCCAAATCCAAGGCCGCCGTGCCTGCCCAGTTCTGCCCCCAAACGGGTCCCATCTCCCCGAGGCAACTCAAGGAAGGAAAGACATAGTCCCAGGTCTGCGTGGAAACCCACGTGGGGAGGGAGGAGCCCGGAGCTTCCGGAGCGGCACCCGCCTGGCACTGACCTCTGGTCTGGCCGGAGCCGCGTGTCTGTGGAAGGCAGGGACCGCTTCAGCTCTGCCGTCAGCTCATTCAGCTCCAAAGCAAACTGAGTGAAGCCGAAGTTTCGCTCATAGTTTGGGGGCATTGAGTCTAGGGGGAAGGCAGGGGGCTGGGGCAGGTGGGCTGTGCACAGCTGCCCTCACCTCTGCCCAGCCCACCCCAAGCGCCCCACTTACTGGGTTTCCAGATGCACTGACCGCCGGGCGGGGGTCCCCGGTACAGGCCCTCGGGCCACTTCCCGAAGAGTCGGTGGAGGACGCGGCCGCTTCGGCTGAACACGGCACCCTGCACCTCATGGACGTTGGAGCTCCAGTACTTGGCCTGGGGTGGGGGGTGGGACAGAGGGCTTAGGGAGGTGTCCCCTCCTCTTCCCCGGGGGCGAGCTGCTGGGACGGACAGGTGGGGCAGGGAGGCCACCCACCTTGCAGAAGGTGATCTTGCAGTGGCAGGAGCTGTCCTGCGTGTTCCGGATGAGCACCTCCCCGTAGTGCTCAATCCAGCGCTGGCCACTCAGGATGTTGTGAATACAGGACGTCACCTTATTCCACTCAAAGTGGTCCCCAAACCTGAGAGAGACAGAGCATGGCAGGGGGCAGCTGGCCGGCCCTGGGGAACAAGTGCCACCTGAGCCGGGGAATGCCTGTCTCATCAGAACAGGTCATGTGGGTCTGGGAAAGGAACCCTGGGGTCCTGGTTCCAGCTCATGGTCCTTCCATGAAGGACGACGTATTTATAAAGCAAAGCAGCCTTCACAGAAAGTATTCAACTAACACGTCTCCATCTGTTGAGAAAGCTCCAGAGGGCCTAAGTCACAGGGGTAAAAACATAGACAGGTCCATGTCCTTGGGATATATGTCTGTTCACATATATCAGCCTGTTTACTCCCCACTTCTGTCGAATATTACTTATTACTTTTATTTTATAGACGAGCAGACTCAAGGCTCTGATGCGTCAAGTCTTTCTGCCGCTTGTCTAATTAAGTAGCAGAACCAAGACTCCCACCCAGGACTTCTGACCCTGAAATCCAGGGTCTTCCCCACCCCTGCACTGGCCTCTGGTTGCAGTTCCCCACCTATAACATGGCTAGATGAGGGTGCTTCAAATGTGGTTTGTGAGCAGTCCTGAAATCACTTTAGAATCACTTTAGGCTTGTGTGCGTGTGCGTGTGCGTGTGTGTGCGCGCGCGCGTGTGTGTGTGTGTGTGTGTGTGTGTGTGTGTGTGTGTGTGTGTGAATGGGTTACCGTGCACTGACTTGAAGTCTCAAATGCATTCCTTACTGTGAGTCATGGTCAAAAAGTGCGAAAGCCACTTGATCAGATGACCCTGATGAGCCCTTCCAGCTCTAAGACTTTTCACCTTTCTTTACTGACAACTGCTGTTAACCCAGGTATAAATATACAGACACTGCCCCACCCTGAGCAGCTTCAGACCAGGCCTCTCTCTCCTGTCCCTCCCACCTCCCCATCCCAACCTGGGGACGATGGCCTGTAGGCTGGGCCCGTGCCTACACTCACCTGGGCAGGCTCACATTGACCATCCCCACAGGCACAATCTCCAGGGATTTGCCCCAGAACTTGTTCTTCCACTTCATGTCTGGAGTTGGGTGGGGGAAGGAGAAGGACTGCAGAGATAAGACCAGAGAGTGTTCCAGCCCCTCCCCCATCTGCCCTTCACCCCCAGCCCCACCTTTTACCTTGCCAGAATATGAAGTTCTCAGACTCTGCATGGCACGCCGAGATGGGGGGGTGGTGGGAGACCTTGATGAGCAAGGAAGTCTTCTAGAGGCTGCTCGTGAGGACCCTGGGGTCTGCTCCTGACCCCAGGCCCCCAACATCCCTCACCCCCATCCCCAGTTCCCCTGGGAAGCAGAAGACCAGTTAGTTCCAGGTCTCTTGTCTAGGTGTCCTTGGCCACCACCCAAATTCCATCTCCCTCTCCTTTCCCACGAGGCCCCTATGTTCTCCCTTCTCCCTCCCTCCCCTCTAGGGCCCTCCTTGCCGACCCTGTGCACGGTGCCCTCCAGAGATCCTGCCCAAGTCCTCTAGCAGTGACAGGTGGGGCCTCCACCCATGCCCTGCCTGAAAGCCAGCCCTCCCATGAGGACCCTCTTCCCTAATCATCTTCTTCCCCAAAGCGGATTACCACCCTGCAGCAATCTGCACAACACACCCTTGGAAAAACTCGGCCTTGCCCTCATTAGAACAGCTCCCCATCTGGAGCCTTGAACTCAGGGATCCCACAGCCTGCCCTCCTTGCCTCTCCCCATCCCCTGGCGCCCACCACTGCCTGAGTGTTCCCTACAAATTGCAATTCTAAGCATGTCACTCTACCGCTTAAAACTCTCCCGTGACTACCCGTGGCCTTCAGGATTTAAAAACCAAGCAACCAATAGAGCTGAATAACCTCCTATGAGCTTCCACAATCCCAGCCCTACAACATGGTACAGTAACTCCTTGTTTGAAGTCCCTCTCCCCAAGGAGCGGGGAGCTCCTCCCTTGACGGCCCGACTGTCGGGTGTTCTCACCCACGCCCTGGCCCCTTGAAGCCCGGGTGTGCCCTGGTCCCTTGAAGCCCGGGTGTTCCCCGGCCTTGGCCACATGGCTGCCCTGACCAGCCCACTTCTTCCAGGGCCTCACCTGCTCACTGATGAAGCGGAAACCTCGGTCAGGCCGCTCGCACTCGTAGGTCTCCCCCAGGACAGGGTTGAAGGGCTTGCAGCCCGCCCGGTGGTACGTGGAGGAGTAGGCTGACACCGCGAAGGCTGCGATGTACACCTGCAGCGGGCGGGGCGCCGGGGGATCAGAGGAGATGCCGCCCCGCCACCACCCTACCATGAGCCAGGACGGCGCCTGGGGTGGGCCCGGTAGACCGGATCCTGGGAGGTGGCGGCAGCCTGGGCGGGGTCTGGGTGGACCCACCATGCGCTCGCAGGGGTCGGTGGTCTGGCTGGCCTGGTCCAGAAGGCTGCTGTACTCCAGCTCCTCGCAGAGCCGCTGCAGGGTGCTGAGTGGCTCGTTGAGCTGCACGGGCATCGACACCTTAGACAGGTCCTTGCCGATGTTGTTCCACAGGATGTTCCACAGGCTCACGTCGGCCCCGGGCCCACTGGCAGCAGGTAGGCATTGGCGGCGGGGTGGTCCCACGGCTCCTCCTGGAACACAATCCCGGGGCCAACCCGCCTGTCACTCTGCCTTGGGCACCTCGCATCCAGGCCCATGGCCTCCCGAGCTCCTGAGGTGCTCCTAGGTCTGCTCGCTCCCAGGCCCCAGGCTCGACTCACTATATGGGGCAGGCGGCCGGGGGCTAATTCTTTTTTTTGGGGGGGGGGGGGGGGGGGGGGGTTGGGGGGGTTTTTTCCCTTTTTTTTTTTTTTTTTTTTTTTT